>NC_079215.1:10836813-11051813 GCF_029633865.1 Lampris incognitus | reverse complement strand
GAATCTGTATCTGCTGTCCATTTATCACTTATGCATACCTAAATATCTACCTTATGGCATGTACATTGAGTGTGTGAAGGTTGGCTGACACCAAATTTATCATTTGGAGCTGCAAGGACATTAGTGTTTCACACAACACAGACCCTTTGTGTTGACTCTAGTTAATCAATGCCATTCTTTCTTCTTCTTCTTCTTCTTCTTCTTCTTTTTGTTGTTGAATTTATCCCCGGGGCAATAGGTTTTACCACGTTTGGGAAATACTAATTTGTCTTCATCTCAAAAAAATGGAAAAAATAATTGCACTTTCCTTAATTCCCACAAATGCCCCTTATTTATTCTCGGAACAGGCGGGGACGGTAATGACACATCCTCTCGGCGAGGGGAGGAATCAGTCTGCGACGCCTTCGGAGGCGATAAGAATGATTAGAAACATCAGATGTCGGGTATTTTCTTCCCGTGCTTTGCAGGTTTAAAGGATTTGTCAGGTCTATTTACCGCGTTGTGTTATCTTCGCCCGCTGGGACTTGGGTCCCCCCCCATTAATCAAAACGAGATTTACATGGGCTGGCTGCACAACTTCGGTCCTCGGAGGAGGACCGGGATAAGTTTGCATTCAAGTGATGGCAACGATTTTTCATCGCTTTTGATTTCCGCTGGGTTTCCAGAGAGCGTGCAATCGGTTTATCCTCGTATTGTCTTGCACGCTCCTCACAGCAAATGCTAATGGTCTGAGCAATTTGGTCAGACGTTTTTTTTCTTTCTTCTGTGTCTCAAAATCCATCATAATTACAGCCATTTGCTCTCATGGTGCATTTACCCTTTCGTCTATAATGAAGCCGCGGTGGGCTGCAGCTGCTGTGTCTCTGCTCTAAACTTCTCAGGCAGCCGGCGACACACACCCGTCCCGGTTCACCAGGCCTTACTGGGAGGGTTGCAATCTGTAAAACGTGGCTTTAGTGGCTTTAGACGTTCGGCCTCCCCGTGTTTGGTGGAAAACAGGCGGCTGTTTAGCAGACAGCTCGCATCCCGGATGATGGACTTCCATCAATTGGCTGTTTTATTTAAAGATAAAAGCGTGACAGCTCCATTTAAATGGTCCATCAGGACCATTAGAATAGATAGGACCGGTCTATCTGTGAACCGCATAACGTTGAACCAGTCCATCTGGACACAGCATTTACTGGGAGGAACCTTTCATCGCTCATCTAAGTGACTCCCTCGGCCTCGACCGACTGCAGTTCCCCCCACCCTTACTGCAGTCATTTGAGACCGAAGAGCTCACTTAGATGAGGGATGAAACGTTTCTCTCTCGATCAGCGGTGTGTCCAGATGGACCGGTTCGGCTTTCCGGGATTTCCTTACCGGCGTTACTGAGCACGCCTGAAGACGTACGCGTGAGCTAATTTGGTAGGCTGCTCCGTTCCGTAGAGTTTGAGCGGCGAGGCCGCTTAAATTATGAATGGGCGTTGCGTTATTATCCGACGCTTCTATTCGCCGGTCTTTTCTGTGGGCGAGAACAATGGAAGCAACCGTTTTCAGGCCAGAAACACATCACCTCAACAGCCCACTGACAAACCCATTCAGGCGTGTCAGCGCGACAGTTTTTCCCTCTATTTCCAGTGATTCTAGTGCCCACCCAATACTGTGACGCCACCAGAACTCTGAGACTGTTTTATTTGTTCAATAAGTTCACACTTCCGAAGAATTTGACGATGACAAGTCTGCTTCAGGCGATCAGAATTAACCTCCCCATGGCGAGTTTGGTATAGGTGCAGAGAAACAATGGGCAGCCCGCTTTCTTTGGGAATTGCTGCGTCTCGCCTTATTACAGCCTGCGTAGTCTGACCGTGGATGGGGCGTGTGGTGAAAATGCTAATACTGAAGGTGCACCGCAGTCAATTACTGGGAAAATGATAACGCGGGTTGTGAGTATACCCACGGGTATTTATACGAACAAAGGGCACATTTTCTGATCCATGAATAGAGCTCGGTTGAAAGAAGACGTCCAAGGCTGGGCACGAATGTCAAAAAACTGTGGAAAACAGTTTTCAGTGACTATTCAAGCATATATGTGTGTGTGTGTGTGTGTGTGTGTGTGTGTGTGTGTGTGTGTGTGTGTATGTATATATATAATATGTATGTATGCATGCATGCATGCATGTATGTGTGTGTGTGTGTGTGTGTGTGTGTGTGTGTGTAATATGCATGCATGTATGTATGTATGTATGTATGTATGTATGTGTGTGTGTATGTGTGCATATGTATGTATATGTGTATGCATGTGTGTATGTATATGTATGTGTATGTATGTATATGTATATGTATATGTGTGTGTGTGTGTGTGTGTATGTATGTATGTATGTATGTATAGTATATATATAGTATATGTATATATAGTCTCAGTTGGTGAGAGATGGGCGGCACAGTGGTTAGCACGGTCACCTCACAGCAAGAAGGTCCTGGGTTTCAGCCCCAGGGTAGTCCAACCTTGTGGGTCGTCCCGGGTCGTCTTCTGTGTGGAGTTTATATGTTCTCCCCGTGTCTGAGTGGGTTTCCTCCGGGTGCTCCGGTTTCCTCCCACGGTCCAAAGTCATGCAGTTCAGGTGAATCGGCCATACTAAATTGTCCCCTAGTGTGTGTGTGTGTGTGAGAGAGAGAGTGTCGGCCCTGTGTGATGGCCTGGCGGCCTGTCCAGGGTGTCTCCCCGCCTACCGCCCAATGACTGCCGGGATAGGCTCCAGCATCCCCGTGACCCTGACGGCAGGATAAGCGGCTTGGATAGTGGATGGATAGATGGCGAGAGATGTCTCGTCAAAAATAGGAAACCCCTGCGATTTAACTGAACCGTGATGAACTTAACCAAGAAGGACTGAGAACTTAAAAGATGTAGGTCAAAGCAGAAGATATGAGGTACAGATGGACGACAAATGAAAGGAAAAGCCAACGTAAAGTGTCTTAGTAAGGTGTTGGTCCACTGCGAGCCTCCAGAACACCTTCGGTGCTCCTTGTCATAGAGTCTCCAAGTCTCTGAATTCTACTGGAGGGGTGGAAAATCATTCTTCTAAAAGATAGTCCCTCATTTGGTGTTTTGATGATGGGGATGGAGAGCGCTGTCTAACACGTTGCTCCAAAATCTCCCATCGTAGGTGTTCGACCGGGTTGAGATCTGGTGACTGCGAAGGCCGTAGACTACGATTTACATCATGTTCACCCTCATCAAACCATTCAGTGACCCCCCGTGTCCTGTGGATGGGGGCACTGTCATCCTGGAGGAGACCACTCCCATCAGGATAGAGGTGTTTCATCATAAAATAAAGGTGATCACTCAGTATAACTTTGTACTGATTTGCAGTGACAAGGACAAGTGGACACAAACCATGCCAGGAAAATGTCCCCCACAGTATATAGAGCCCCCCGGACCCCCTCGCTGTAGGGGTCAAGTATCAGGTTTTTCCTTTATCTTCCTGTATCTTCGCCACCAAGTTGAGCAGCTTGAAGCCGGCCCAAGATCTAATCCTAATTAGATCATGTTGATGCCCTCAGTTCCGACCTGTCTAAAGCTGCATTTACACAGAAAAAGGTAACTCAATTTGTAAAGCTCTATGCATTCCAGCTTTGTTAATTTCATTACAGGTTAGACGTAGAAGAACAATGACGCCATCTGCATATATAGATCTGAAAAATCAGATTTTGCAAAGAAAATCCAACCTGAATGCTGAAGGCGTATCCATTTCAGATGGACCAGCACACGGTTATTCTTCCGTTTCAGCAGGAACTGTACACCTGGGGTTTGCTTAATGGCACTTGTGTGTGCTTCAGTCCAGGATGTCGGTCACTTGCGAATCAATACCTTGTGCCTCCCTGCAGGATTAGTGCCTCTGCGTGTTGACAAGCTATGCCCCTTTATTAACACTGGATGGTACCTGTAGGACTCCATAAAGGTCAAGGAAGGACATCAATCTTAAAGATTTCATAAGAATCCAAATGAGATTTAACAAGGATTTTGGGGCATTTTTGGGGTAAATAATTTTCTGATTGAGAAAATGTTGACTTTAGCCCGATTTACCTGAGCCTAAGGCAAGACGTGTTCAATGGGTCTGTATCTTTATTACGCTGTGATAAGTTGTGAGCATGTGTCGTCTGGCCACCAGACCACTGCTAGTTACATATAGGTACTTACTGATTTCTGTATTTCTTTTTGCAATCAAACTGTTGGAGAATCACCTTTAATTACTATATGTGGCTATGCCTAACTTTTAGCAGATTGGGCTTGAAATGGCCAACTGAGTATATTTTTGAAATATCTTACAATCTAATGGCCATATCAGAGGTTGTGTTCTAGCTTTGTTGTTGATTCATTCAAAATCAGTCAGGTTTTTGTTCATTATTTTTCCTCACCAGGGGTTTTTTACATGTGTCCATCGCTTGAGCTACAGATGGCTTGTTAGCGTCGTTAGCCTTCTTTGTTCAGGTGAGGTGACACGGCACATCCCAGTCAGTGTTCATTCTGTATTGGCCGCGTGATTTAATTGTAAAGAGATCAAAAGAGCGAGTAAGAAAGAGTAAAAAAAGAAGAAGAGTCATTTGAATATAGAGGGCAGAACAAAGTAATCTTGACCCGAGAGTATTTATGCACTGCTATATTGGAGAGACAGTTAGGCAATATGTGAAAGACATACATCAGTCAACCAAAACATTAAAATCATCTGCTTAACATCATGTAGGTACTCCTCATGCCGCCAAAACAGCTCTGACCCGTCGAGGCATGGACTCCACAAGACCCCTGAAGGTGTCTTCTCATATCTGGCACCAAGACGCTACCAGCAGATCCTTTAAGTCCTGTAAGTTGCAAGGTGGGGCCTCCATAGGGTTGAAATCTGGGGACTTTGGAGGCCAAGACAACACTTTGAACTCTGCCATGTTCCTAAAGCCGTTCCTGAGCTATTTTTGCAGTGTGGGGCAGGGCGCATTCTCCTGCTGAAAGAGGCCACGGCCATCAGGGAATACCATTGCCATGAAGGGGTGTACCTGGTCTGCAATGGTATGGTACATGTCAAAGTAACATCCACATGAATGCCAGGACCCAGGGTTTCCCAGCAGAACATTGCTCAGAGCTTCACACTGCCTTCACCGGCTTGTCTTCTTCACATAGTGCATCCTGGTGCCATCTCTTCCCCGGGTAAACAATGCACCAGCACCTGGCCATCCACATGATGTAAAAGAAAACGTGATCGATCAGACCAGGCCATCTTCTTCCATTGCTCCGTAGTTCATTTCTGACGCTCACATGCCCATTGTAGGTGCTTTCGATGGTGGACAGGGGTCGTCATGGGCACTCTGACCGGTCTGTGGCCAGGCAGCCCCATACACAGCAAGCTGTGACGCACCGTGTGTTCTGACACCTGTCTATCATAGCCAGCATGAACCTTTTCAGCAATTTGAGCTACAGTAGCTCTCCTGTGGGATCGGACCAGACGGGCTAGCCTTCGCTCCCCACTCGCATCAATGAGCCTTGGGCGCCCATGACCCTGTCGCCGGTTCACCAGTTGTTCTTCCTTTGATCACTTTTGGTAGGTACCGACCACTGCATACCGGGAACACCCCGCAAGACCTGCCGTTTTGGGGATGTTCTGACCCAGTTGTCTAGCCATCACAATTTGGCCCTTGTTAAAGTCACTCAGATCTTTATGCTTGCCCATTTTTCCTGCTTCCAACACAACAACTGCAGGAACTGACTGTTCACTTGCTGCCTAATATATCCCACCGCTTGACATCTGCCATTGTAACGAGATAATCAATGTTATTCACTGATCTTTCAGTAGTTTTATTGTTTTGGCTGATCCGTGTATAAAACAGCTTATCGTCCAGCCTAATAGATATTTTTGGTATTTGGCAGCATAATAACCTGTTTTATAACGGTCATATCAGAATCAGAATCAGAATTAACTTTATTGGCTAAGTGTGCCCGTGCACACGAGGAATTTGACTCCGGTTCACAGCAGCTTCTAGCACTTGCATACATCACGCACACAAAAAAGAAAACAAAGCAAAAAGAAAAAAACAGTAGAAATAAATGGAACAACAAACAGGACATTGGAGGCAAGCGTGTAAGCACTATACCGTTACTACACAGAGTTTTGCAATGGTTCACTAATCAACAACCTATGCCCATATATCATTCCAAACATTTTATTTAAAAACACCTCTCATGACACTCAAGGTCACCTTACATCGCCTATAGTGGGGCAGCTTAGCATAAAAATTGTGCATTTTGTGATAAAGGCGTCAAACTTGGTACACATGTAGCTTGATATATTCAGAAGAAATCTGGATATGGAGCCACTGAAACTTAACCCCGTAGTGGCCGTGGCAGGCATGGACGTTATTAGATCGCTTTTAGCGGGGCTGTGGCCTCCCTAAATTTCATATCAGCCACTATGACAAGACATAGGAGAATATTACCTTTCCAGAGTTACCAATATTGTTGTTCTGGTCCAAACAGAACCAGAGATATGCCATTTTACATACCGGATGGCACCAATGCATGGTGAAAAGGCTAAGTTGATAAGCAGTTACTTTTGCCTGCCATGGCCACTATGGGGTTAAGTTACAGTGGCTCCATATCCAACTTTCTTCTAAATATATTAAGCTACGTGTGCACCATGTTTGACGCTTTTATCACAAAATATACAATCCTTATGGATATTGGAGCTAAGCTGCCTCACCACTACAATAAAACAAAGCAGTAAAAAACATTAGTACAGTCAACAATAAACCACACAATAAGCAATAGAGCATACATCAGCAGGAGTTTAAAAAGAGATGAAGCTGATGCTGTTAAAGTGAGTCAGCTAATTTAAAAAGTTGGGTTTTAAGAGCAGTTTTGGATTCTGCCATGGAGCCCAGTAAGCGGATGTGACGGGGGGGGGAGTGGAGTTGCAGAGTTTGGGTGCAGCGTAGGAGAAAGCCCCGGCACCCGTTGTGCTGAGCTTGATGGCTGGTAGTGCCAGTAGACCTGCTGATGAAGACTGCAGGGAGCGAGATGGGGTGTGAGTCTGAAGGAGGTCTGTGAGATAAGCAGGGGATAGATCACGAAGAGCTTTGAATGTTAATAGCGATATTTTTAAACTAATCCGCTGTGACACAGGAAGCCGGTGTAATTGAATCAGCAGGGGAGAGACATGGTCGGTGGATTTTGAACGTGTAATAATCCATGCTGCACAATTCTGGATGAGTTGAAGTCGGCCGAGTAAGTTTTGTTGGGGACGCCTGCCAGGATCTCATTGTGTGATGTGACCAAAGCGTTGACTAAGTCTTTTGCGGGGGGGTTGTGTTCAAACAGGGTGTGGCCTGGAGGTGTTTTGCAGATGGGAAAAGGTAACCGATTGTTTCTACGACTGGAAAAGGAAAGGGTACTATCTAGGATAACGCCAAGGCTCTTGGCCTGAGCGGAGACAGGCATGGTGGCTGCAGCAATGGGGAGTGAGCAACTATTGGCTTTTGAGGGTGTAGATTTAGTGCCAATGGGGAGTAGCTCAGTTTTACTACCGTTGAATTTCAGATAATTGTAAGTCATCAATATCTGTATATCATGGAGACAAGCAGTGAGGGTGCTGGAGGGGAGAGTGGACGTGGGCTTAGTGGACACATAAAGCTGTGTATCATCAGCATAGCAGTGGAAATCAATATGATAGTGCTGGAAGATATTGCCAAGAGGGAGGAGGTAGTAAATAATAAACAGGAGTGGCCGTGTGGAACTCCATGAGGAACTGTCAAACTTTCGGACCGTAATTCTGAATTTATACAACATTTTTCCCCGTCTGTAAGGTAGAACGCAAACCCCTGATACACAGTGCCCCCAACTCCAATGCTAGCCAGACGATCCATGAAGAGCTGATGGGATATACTAGTATCAAAGGCTGCGGTGAGGTCAAGGAGGCTGAGGATGGAGAGTAGACCGGAGTCATCTGCACGAAGGAGGCCATTAGTGATCTTAACCAGGGCTGCTTCTGCGCTATGTTTGGGGCAAAAGCCAGATTGTAATTGTTCAAAGAGATTATTGTTATCGAGGTAGATCTGGAGTTGAGTTGCAACTACCCTCTCAAGGATTTTGGAGATGAATGGTAAATTGGAAACAGGTCTGTAGTTGTTTTGGTCCGTAGAGTCTAAAATGATTTTTTTTTTCAGAGTTGGTCTAATTATGGCAACCTTCAGCGAGGAGGGAACTGTACCAGTGGACAGAGAGGAGTTGACGATGGAGGTTATCAGGGAGATGACAGAGGGCAGGCATGTTTTAACTAGGGTTTTGGGAATTGGGTCCAGGTGACATACTATGGAGGTGCTAGACTTAGTAATAAGTTCAGAAATGGGATTTTCAGTTGGAAGACTGAAGTCACATGGGACAGTGGATGGGGACAGTTTCATGGCACTTGCTGATGGTAAGTCCATCTATATGATGTTAGCAGAGGCTAGCTGCTCGGGAATGGTACTAATTTTGGAGTTGAAATTTTCAAAAAAGCAAAGTATTGTTCATTAGAAAGGTTACTGTACATATTGGTTTCAGGTGGATTTAGTAACCATTTCACTGTGGAGAAGAGGGTTCCAGTTGTCTCGTCAGCTGTGCTGATGATATTTGCATAATTGGATGTTTTAGCTGTTGAAAGAGCATTTTTGTAATGGAGCATATGATCTGAATTCATTTGTTTGTGGACATTGCCCATACACATGCTTATTAAGAAACTGAAACCTAAACTGGGTTTTTTCTTTTGAAATAAGGCTTGCCTCTCCACTGAAGCTAGAAATTGTTCAAGCCACATTCTTATCTGTTTTACGTTATCTACTACTACTACTTTTGGCCGTACCCGTTAGGGGTCGCCACAGCGGATCATCTCTTTCCATCTCTTCCTGTCCTCTGCATCTTCCTCTGTCACACCAGCAACCTGCATGTCCTCCCTCACCACATCCATAAACCTTCTCTTTGGCCTTCCTCTTCCCTGGCAGCTCCATATTCAGCATCCTTCTCCCAATATCCGCACATGTCCAAGCCATCTCAATTTTGCCTCTCTTGCTTTGTCTCCAAACCGTCCAACCTGAGCGGTCCCTCTAATACAATCGTTCCTAATCCTGTCCTTCTTCATCACTCCCAGTGAAAATCTTAGCATCTTCAACTCTGCCACCTCCAGCTCAGCCTCCTGTCTTTTCATCAGTGCCACTGTCTCCAAACCATACAACATAGCTGCTCTCACAGCCATCTTGTAAACCTTCCCTTTAACTCTTGCTGGTACCCTTCTGTTGCAAATCACTCCTGATACTCTTCTCCACCCACTCCAACCCTGCCTGCACTCTCTTCTTCACCTCTCTCCTGCACTCCTCATTACTTTGTACAGTTGATCCCAAGTATTTAAAGTCTTTTATCTGTTAAACTACCCCAACCCTAACCCTAACCGCTGTAGTTTTTGTGTTTTCAAATATACACTACCGTTCAAAAGTTTGGGATCACCCAAACAATTTTGTGTTTTCCATGAAAAGTCACACTTATTCACCACCATATGTTGTGAAATGAATAGAAAATAGAGTCAAGACATTGACAAGGTTAGAAATAATGATTTGTATTTGAAATAAGATTTTTTTTACATCAAACTTTGCTTTCGTCAAAGAATCCTCCATTTGCAGCAATTACAGCATTGCAGACCTTTGGCATTCTAGCTGTTAATTTGTTGAAGTAATCTGGAGAAATTGCACCCCACGCTTCCAGAAGCAGCTCCCACAAGTTGGATTGGTTGGATGGGCACTTCTTTGAGCAGATTGAGTTTCTGGAGCATCACATTTGTGGGGTCAATTAAACGCTCAAAATGGCCAGAAAAAGAGAACTTTCATCTGAAACTCGACAGTCTATTCTTGTTCTTAGAAATGAAGGCTATTCCATGCGAGAAATTGCTAAGAAATTGAAGATTTCCTACACCGGTGTGTACTACTCCCTTCAGAGGACAGCACAAACAGGCTCTAACCAGAGTAGAAAAAGAAGTGGGAGGCCGCGTTGCACAACTGAGCAAGAAGATAAGTACATTAGAGTCTCTAGTTTGAGAAACAGACGCCTCACAGGTCCCCAACTGGCATCTTCATTAAATAGTACCTGTTAGAGCCTGTTTGTGCTGTCCTCTGAAGGGAGTAGTACACACCGGTGTAGGAAATCTTCAATTTCTTAGCAATTTCTCGCATGGAATAGCCTTCATTTCTAAGAACAAGAATAGACTGTCGAGTTTCAGATGAAAGTTCTCTTTTTCTGGCCATTTTCAGCGTTTAATTGACCCCACAAATGTGATGCTCCAGAAACTCAATCTGCTCAAAGAAGTGCCCATCCAACCAATCCAACTTGTGGGAGCTGCTTCTGGAAGCGTGGGGTGCAATTTCTCCAGATTACCTCAACAAATTAACAGCTAGAATGCCAAAGGTCTGCAATGCTGTAATTGCTGCAAATGGAGGATTCTTTGACGAAAGCAAAGTTTGATGTAAAAAAAATCTTATTTCAAATACAAATCATTATTTCTAACCTTGTCAATGTCTTGACTCTATTTTCTATTCATTTCACAACATATGGTGGTGAATAAGTGTGACTTTTCATGGAAAACACGAAATTGTTTGGGTGATCCCAAACTTTTGAACGGTAGTGTATGTAAGTGACCGGCATTCTCCCGGGAGGCCAGACCAGCCAGAGTCAGCGTCTTGATAATGTGACTCGCGCAAGAAAAACTTGGTCAGTTCCCCAAATGTGTATGGTTAATAAATTAAATAAATGCCTGCACTATCAAGAGCCAAATTCAGTTTCCCCTCCTTTCCTTCAAACATAGACAAAACTGCCATAGGAATGCATTGGATACAACTTAGTGGTGTCGGACAAGAAACTTTCAGGGACATCGTGTCCCCCAGCATAATTTCATAGATTAAATTTCGTGACTATGACATGAAATCTTGTGATACCTGGTTGATACATATGGGCGGCACGGTGGTGCAGTGGTTGGCACTGTTGCCTCACAGCAAGAAGGTTGTGGGTTCGAGCCCCGGGGTATTCCAACCGTGGGGGTTGTCCCGGGTCGTCCTCTGTGTGGAGTTTGCATGGTCTCCCCGTGTCTGCGTGGGTTTCCTCCGAGGGCTCCGGTTTCCTCCCACAGTCCAAAGACATGTAGGTCAGGTGATTCGGCCATACTAAATTGCCCCTATGAATGTGTGTGTTTGTGTGTGTGTCGGCCCTGTGTGATGGACTGGCGGCCTGTCCAGGGTGTCTCCCCGCCTGTGGCCCAATGACTGCTGGGATAGGCTCCAGGGACCCTGAGAGCAGGATAAGTGGTTTGGATAATGGATGGATGGGTGGATAAAATAAACACTCAATGGTAGGGAAAGTGCTCAACAAATAAGGAGCAAAATAATGATTGCTTATGGCATGAAACAGGCTTGCACTGTCTCATGAAGAATTTACTTGACTCACTGGATTATATATATATATATATATATGTCTTTATAACTTTGTTAAAGGAAACACTCAACGGTAGAGGAAGTGCTCAACAAATAAGGAGCAAAAGGATCCTTGTACTTGACTAACTGGATTATACACACACACACACACACACACACACACACACACACACACACACATATACATAAATACACACACACACACACACACACACACATATATATATGTGTGTGTGTGTGTGTGTGTGTGTGTGTGTGTGTGTGTGTGTGTGTGTGTGTGTGTGTGGACTGGCGGCCTGTCTAGTGTGTCTCCCCGCCTGCCGCCCAATTATCCTTACTCAGGATCGTGGGACGCTGGAGCCCATCCCAGTGAGCCCATCCCAGAGGTCACTGGGATGGGCCAGTCCATCACAGGGTTTATTGAAGAATAGCCACTAAGCTTTATAATGCTATCGCTACAACAATTAAAAACCACTCATCCGAAAAAAGAAAAAAACCACACACACACACACACACATCCACCGGAATTGTGACTCACTAAAATCACACATCAGACTAGACCTTTAAGTACAGAGGGCGGAACCAATATTTCGGCTCATTCCGCCTGTGACCGTCACAGGGAGAACACCCCTCGCTCTCGTTTTTTGGTGAGTTAAGCTAACGTCATTGCTAACTGTTAGCTTTATTTTCGGATGGATAATTAATTTAATTTGGTCAAAAACCCTATTTTAATTACGTATTTCCTCAGTTCACATTATCTTTATTTACACCCGACTGGTTAACAATCATAAAACGTTTCAATTTTCCCGAACTTTAGCGGGGACCGGCCGTTCGTGAAAAGTCTAACCGGCCGCGGAGACGTTCGGCCGACCTCACTTCACCGGAAATTCCGCGGCCAACCCGGAAGTCAATAACGAAATATGGAAACCAGCTCCAGGCCCTATGACTGACACTACGGTCACTCACGAAATGTAAGACTCTCCTGTGTTTTTAGATTGCATTAATTGGATCATTGTTTGTAATTAAGCCCAAAAGTCGCGACGTTTTGGTATTTAAATACCCTCTCTAGGCGAGGGCTTAATATCAAAGTTAAGGTTGACAGTTCAGGTCCTAGGATAAAAAAAAGTGTTATATGAAAGTATTATTCTGACAAATAAATCAAATTGTAAAGTCCACTTTTTTAATTATCATAATGTTGGCTATTGGAGATGAAATTATGCCCAGCAATTTAGCTTATTGTGTCCAATCAATATAGATATGATTCTTAGCCAATTTGAGCTAATGGCTAGTTGGGCCATTGCTGTCTATTAATTTTCCATTTTCTTTGAATTGGGGTTATATAAAGTCCAATTAATTTGCTTATGGCATGAAACAGGCTTGTACTGTCTCATAAAGAATTTACTTGAATCACTGGATATATATATATATAAAACGCTTGCTTGCTGGTTGTCCAACGTATCTGATGAGGATCAGCTTCTCCTATTTGTGAGTCCTTTGGTAGCTGAATAGTCCGATCCTGGATGCAAAGTTGTGGTTGCAGACCGGGCATGTAAAAGTGGTGCTGAGGGGGGCAGGGGTAGCTTTGCGAGCATGCCTCTTCGCACGCCTTGCTACATAGTGCTGTGTGTGCTGGTTTTCCATATACCTCACTCCCTGTGAGACGTGAGAGTGCCAGATAGTGCAGCAGGAGGTAAGTTCCTCCAAAGAAGAGCAGTTGATCTGGCATCTTTTCAGCGTGGTCTTCATTTGGTCTTTGAACCGCTCCTTCAGCCCGCCAGCAGTGCGTTGACCAAGGTGTAGTTGGCCGTAGAGGACTTTACGTGGGAGTCGTTGGCTGGGCATGTGAATGACAGAATGACATGCTCAAGCCACCTGAGTTGATGGTGGTTTAGGGTAGACTCCAAGCACACACACGCACGCATCTTTTACATTGTTGACGAGACTGGACTCTGTTCACCACTCCACACTGTTTTACTACAAATGCCAAAGCACCCACTCACCATGCATTTTATATCAGATGGTGGGCTGGTCCCCTCTTCATGTGCATAAATGGTATCATTTCCCAGTGTTTGTCTGCAGACCCCTTTTTGGTAGGCTCCCCCAGTATCTTTTGTGGACCGCTTTCCTTTAAAGATCATGAGACGTGCCCTTCCAGGTGGCTCCAGCTGATAGTACGGAGAGTGCTCACTGAGTCAGGAAAGTCAGCCATCCTGTGTTGTGCGTCTCCGGCATGGAATGCCCTGCAGGGCATACTCCTCCTTGTTCCATTTGTTTCATTTGGGGAATTTGAGGGGCTCACTAAGAGCACCCTTTATGGGGAGTGTAGGTGTTTCTTGTGGATCAGATGTTGATGCTGTTCTGTTGTGTGTATTGTGTTGTGCTTTGTGCCATTTCCATTGTATGTTACATTGTTTTCACTGATTGCCACTCCCTTCTTGACCAGGTCCCCCTCGGAAAAGAGACCTTGCGTCTTGTGTCTTTCCTGGTTAAATAAAATCTAAATAAAATTGACAAATTCATACACATCCTCGTTTCCACCTCAAGTACTCATTCATTTACTCATTTACATTCACACATTCAACAAAGCTTTTGATCAAAGAGACTTACAACAGAGACGGCAGTTAGCAGGTCTATATGTATTTGTGTTACCAACAAGGCATCATAGAGCAATAAATGGTGATCCTATCAGAGCCAGGAATGCACATCATGTCAAGTGCATTTACTATAAGTGCACCATAGATCAGGGGTTCTCAAACTTTTTGGGGAGAAAGTTTTCCAAGGAGCCCCTCATAATCGTAACACTGATTAAGCATATGCTTATTTGTACTCTTAGATGCCATTGGGACTATTTGCGCTCTGAAACTTTTCAAGCCTAAATACTTCAGACCTTGGGAACGGTTCGTTGCGCCCTGAGTGAAGTAAGCGACTCGTGACGTCATGTGTCACAATTGTATCAGCGTTTCTATTGGCCCAAAGCTGACGTGGGTGGGAGTAACAGACACAATATATTTGTTCTACCGGCGCAAATGGTCCCCATCTGTTGATTTGCACTTTTTCATGATACAGCACAATTTTAGCAAATTATTTCGCGGACCCGCTGGCCATGGCTCATGGACCCCTCACTTTGAGAGTCCCTGCCATAGATCATCTTTTACTCATCTTTGCATTTATTGTTCTAAACGCCACATTTGGTCAGTGGAGTTTTTAATGGTTTTTTCCTTTTCATCTAGCCAGCAGTAGGTGTATATAGTGCCACGCACTCAGGGGCGCAAGGGGGGTGGGGTGCGCAGAGGGTGCAATGCACACAGGCGCCGCATCAGTGGGGGCGGGCCAAAAGACCGTACGGCAAAAAAATTATGTATATATATAAAATTAAAAATATAACATGTAACTATATATTCTAATCCAAAATTCTCATCTAAGTAATAATATTTATAAATATTAAACTTTAAAAAAAACAAATAGGCCTATAACCAGAAATTGTTTACTGTACACTGTACTTTTGGCTTCCCCGCTGATGTGGCGCATGTGTGCCTTGCACCCTCTGCACACATCCCCACCCACCCACCCACCCACCCACCCCCCACATTGCGCCCTTGCCACGCACTGATACTGATACGGAAGTTGATGATGTGGAGGTGGAGTAACTCAGGAAAGACAGTACATGAAGTGAATCCTGAAATAGATGCCCTATTTATTGGAACGGTGAACATTAATCAGCTAGACAAATCATGGTACACTGAGGTAAATGTAGACAATATGTCTGACAAGTTCAAGTTGGACACGGGAGCAGAGGCCAATGACCTGCCACTGAGAAAGGAAGGCTAGGTGTGAACGGAGAGCACACCTACTACTACAGCCCACAAGAACAGTGCTGGTGGCATATGGAGGGATGAGACTGAGGCCAGAAGGGAAACTCACTCTCAAGTGCTCCAACACCCAAGGCTCAAGCAACTCTGCCATCTTAAGTATCCAGGCACTCCTCCATAACCATCCTAGGGAGTGAGGTGTGTGAAGATACGCATCTAGTAAAAAGGGGTCATGAAACGTCCAACAACAAAAGAGCAGATGATCGCTCAGCACCCAACTGTCTTTGAAGGTCTGGGGTAGTTCTCTGGAGAGTATCACATCCAGACGGACCCTCAAGACTACACCAGTCATACATGGCTGCAGAAAAATATCACTGGTGGTAATGGACAGACTCAAAGCCACTCTGGATGATTTGTTACAAGCAGATGTGATTGTACAGGTAACTGAACCAACACCACAGGCCTTGTAGTCACTGAAAAGACACACAAAAAGTAGTTACCAGTTTGCTTGGACCCCAGTGATTTGAACAAAGCAATACTAAGACAGCATTACTAAATTCCTACAACTGATGAAGTTTTGAGCAAACTTGCTGGTAAGGAAAAGTTCACAGTACTCGACGAAAAGGATGGCTACTGGCAAGTAAAGCTAGACAAGGAGTCATCAGTACTGTGCACATTTAACACACCATGGGGGAGATATCGGTTCAAACGCCTACCATTTGGAATAAAGTCTTCAAGCAACGCAAATGTGAAACATTCTGAGACATCCAAGGAGTTCATATTAGGGGTCGACCGATATGGTTTTTTTTTTCAGGGCCGATACCAATTATCGGTACGTTATTATGACCGATAGCCAATATTTGGGGCCAATATTCGGTTGCAGTAAATGTAAAAATTTTGAGCCAAAATTTACAGCAACACAAACCCCAACACAAGGCTGCCTTTAAAGGAACATATGTTTGATTGAATTTTGTGTAAAACAGACAATATTTGAAAAAAAATAAAGTGCATGATGTTCAAGGCACTAGATAACAATCTGAGTGGAATTCTTCTTTAATTAAAAATAACTGACTTCCAAAACATACAAATTGAATGAATTAAACTGCATGGAGAGCAGGAAGTAAACTTTGGTCAAACTGAATAGTTATAATTAAGATAACGCCACATAAATTGGTTAAAGTGCTCCGAGCAGGCTTTGACTGAACTGAATGGAAAAATGTACACTATTGTCATTATGTTCCCATTCTCTTATCTTTAAAGTGATAGTTCGGGTTTTTTTGAAGTGGGGTTGTATGAGGTACTTATTGATAGCTAGCGTATTACCTGCAGTATGGGAGTCTGTGTGCTCCCAGTTTGGGGGTACCAGGAGTAGCCGGCACGGAAGTTGAGGAATGGGACACGGACAAAATGCATTTTAGCCTCTTAAGAAAAGGCTCACCTAAAAAAGTAAACATCCTTTTAAGTGTACGCTATGTTTTGAATATTTTCACTGCTTTATCTTGCCGTCAGGCGGCCTTTTCATTCTCTCAACCGCCGAATGTCCGTATTCCTTTGCGTAAGTGCGCCTATGCAGTGCACATTATTACGCCGCAGAACAGCAGAATCAGATGGACGTCCTGCGGTTGAGAGAATGTAGTTCCACATGAAAGGGCCGTCTGACACGTTCATGCACAACACTGACAATAACACTGTGTTATTGTCGGTGTTCTCTGTTGTCGCCTTCATGTCGGACGTTATGCTCTTTGGTGTGTGTGTGTTGGAGGGGGAGAAAGAACGTTATGGAGATTAAAATGGAACTATTTCATGTGCACGTTCATTATTTTGAATTTTACATGAAGTTCAAGTTCTTTTTTTTTTTTTTAATGAGCTGTTCTGAGCTTTGAGAGCCTCCTCCTACCCATCCATCCCCAGCCTGCAACCATTGCCACTAGTGCATAAGTAACAATGACTCCCTAATAGGATTTCGGCGTTACCACCCGACCTCATCGTCTGGGATTAACGATGTTGTATATGACATCAAAAAACCCAGCCACTGAGGATGCACAAGCCAGTGCATCCTTAGTGCCGGTCCCAAGCCCGGACAAATGGGGAGGGTTGCGTCAGGAAGGGCATCCGGCGTAAAATCTTTGCCAAATCAAATATGCGGATCATAAATAAGACTTACATACCGGATCGGTCGAGGCCCGGGTTACCAACGACCGGTACTGTTAACCAGCAGGGTGTTGGTGGAAATTATACTACTGTTGGGCGAAGGAGAAGGAGAGGGGGAAAGCATGTCCAGAGGCAGCTAGAGAGGAGGAAGGGTAGGACTGTGGAGGTGAGAGTTGGAACTTTGAATGTTGGCACTATGACTGGTAAAGGGAGAGAGCTGGCTGACATGATGGAAAGAAGAAAGGTAGGCATACTGTGTGTGCAAGAGACCAGGTGGAAGGGGAGTAAGGCCAGGAGTATCGGAGGTGGGTTCAAGCTCTTCTACCATGGTGTGAATGGGAGGAGAAATGGGGTAGGGGTAATTCTGAAGGAAGAGTATGTCAAGAGCGTGCTGGAGGTGAAGAGAGTGTCAGACAGAGTGATGAGTATGAAGCTGGAAATTGAAGGTTTATTGCTGAATGTTATCAGCGCATATGCCCCACAAGTTGGGTGTGAGATGGATGAAAAAGAAGAATTCTGGAGTGAGTTGGACGACGTGGTGGAGAGGGTACCCAAGGAGGAGAGAGTGGTGATTGGAGCGGACTTCAATGGACATGTTGGTGAAGGGAACAGAGGTGATGAGGAGGTGATGGGAAGGTATGGAGTCAAGAAGAGAAATGTGGAAGGACAGATGGTGGTCGATTTTCCGAAAAGGATGGAAATGGCTGTGGTGAATACATATTTCAAGAAGAGGGAGGAACACAGGGTGACGTACAAGAGTGGAGGAAAGTGCACACAGGTGGACTATATCTTATGTAGAAGGCGCCATCTAAAAGGGATTGGAGACTGCTAGGTGGTGACAGGGGAGAACATAGCTAGGCAGCATCGGGTGGTGGTCTGTAGGATGACTTTGGAGACCAAGAAGAGGAAGCGAGTGAAGATCAAATGGTGGAAGTTGAAGAAGGAAGATTGTTGTGTGGAGTTCAGGCAGGAGTTAAGACAGCCACTGGATGGTAGTGAAGAGTTGCCAGATGGCTGGACAACCACTGCAGAAATAGTGAGGGAGACAGCTAGGAAGGTACTTGGTGTGTCATCAGGACAGAGGAAGGAAGACAAGGAGACTTGGTGGTGGAATGAGGAAGTACAGCAAATTATACAGAGGAAAAGGTTGGCAAAGAAGAAGTGGGATAGTAAGAGAGATGAAGAAAGTAGACAGGAGTACAAGGAGATGCAGCGTAAAGCAAAGAGAGAGGTGGCAAAGGCAAAGGAAAAGGCGTATGGTGAGTTGTATGACAGGTTAGACACTAAGGAAGGAGAAAAGGACTTGTACCGATTGGCTAGACAGAGGGACCAAGCTGCAAAGGATGTGCAGCAAGTTAGGGCGATCAAGGATAGAGATGGAAATGTGCTGACAAGCGAGGAGAGTGTGCTGAGAAGGTGGAAGGAGTACTTTGAGGGGCTGATGAACGAAGAAAATGAGAGAGAGAGAAGGGTGGATGATGTAGGGATAGTGAATCAGGAAGTGCGGTGGATTAGCAAGGATGAAGTGAGGGCAGCTATGAAGAGGATGAAGAGTGGAAAGGCAGTTGGTCCTGATGACATACCTGTGGAGGCATGGAGATGTTTAGGAGAGATGGCAGTGGAGTTTTTAACTAGATTGTTTAACACAATCTTGGAAAGTGAAAGGATGCCTGAGGAGTGGAGAAGAAGCATACTGGTACCGATTTTCAAGAATAAGGGCGATGTGCAGAACTGTAACAACTACAGAGGTATAAAGTTGATCAGCCACAGCATGAAGATTTGGGAAAGAGCAATAGAAGCTAGGTTAAGAGGAGAGGTGATGATCAGCGAGCAGCAGTATGGTTTCATGCCACCAAAGAGCACCACAGATGCGATGTTTGCTTTGAGAATGTTGATTGAGAAGTATAGAGAAGGCCAGAAAGAGTTGCTTTGTGTCTTTGTAGATTTAAAGAAAGCTTATGACAGAGTGCCGAGAGAGGAGGTGTGGTATTGTATGAGGAAGTCAGGAGTTGCAGAGAAGTATGTAGGAGTGGTGCAGGATATGTATGAGGGAAGTGTGACAATGGTGAGGTGTGCGGTTGGAATGACAGATGGGTTCAAGGTGGAGGTGGGATTACATCAAGGATCGGCTCTGAGCCCTTTTTTGTTTGCAATGGTGATGGACAGGTTGACGGACAAGATCAGGCAGGAGTTTCCATGGACGATGATGTTTGCGGATGACATTGTGATCTGTAGCGAGAGTAGGGTGCAGGTTGAGGAGAGCCTGGAGAGGTGGAGGTATGCACTGGAGAGAAGAGGAATGAAGGTCCGTAGGAGCAAGACAGAATACTTATGCGTGAATGAGAGGGAGGACAGTGGAATGGTGAGGATGCAAGGAGTAGAGGTGACGAAGGCATTTGAGTTTAAATACTTGGGGTCAACTGTCCAAAGTAACGGGGAGTGTAGTAGAGAGGTGAAGAAGAGAGTCCAGGCAGGGTGGAGTGGGTGGAGAAGAGTGTCAGGAGTGATTTGCGACAGAAGGGTACCAGCAAGAGTTAAAGGGAAGGTTTATAAGATGGTTGTGAGACCAGCTATGTTATATGGTTTGGAGACAGTGGCACTGACGAAAAGACAGGAGGCGGAGCTGGAGGTGGCAGAGTTGAAGATGGTAAGATTTTCACTGGGAGTAGCGAAGAAGGACAGGATTAGGAACGATTATATTAGAGGGACCGCTCAGGTTGGACGGTTTGGAGACAAAGCAGGAGAGGCAAGATTGAGATGGCTTGGACATGTGTGGAGGAGAGATGCTGGGTATATTGGGAGAAGGATGCTGAATATAGAGTTGCCAGGGAAGAGGAGAAGAGGAAGGACAAAGAGGAGGTTTATGGATGTGGTGAGGGAGGACATGTAGGTGGCTGGTGTGACAGAGGAAGACGCAGAAGACAGGAAGAGGCGGAAACGGATGATCCGCTGTGGCGCCCCCTAACGGGAGCAGCCGAAAGTAGTAGTAGTAGTAGTAGTAGTAGTAGTAGTATATGACATCAAAACATTTCGCACATGATACCACCTTTAATGACCACCGCTCTTTTAGCAACGTGTTACCACGTGACCTTGTCATCTGGGATTAATGATGTTGTATATGACATCAAAAGGGTTTTCAAGATTCTTTATTTGTTCCGTCTCATTATACAAGTACAAGAGAGTAAAATTCTTGTGTTTCGGCTCCTCAACACTGCAGCAGCAATAGCATTAAAATAACAAACAAACAAAAATCAGAACAAAAAAAGCAGTAGTAATAATAAATAGTGTGTGGTGTATGTAAGGTGCTGTGTGTGTGTGTGTGTGTGTGTGTGTGTGTAGGCCCAGCCTTAATAAATGTGCATGTGTGTGTAGTTGTTTACATATTTGTGTATGCCAAACTACGTCGGTGTGTGTGTGTGTGTGTGTGTGTGTGTGTGTGTGTGTGTGTGTGTGTGTGTGTGTGTGTGTGTGTGTGTGTGTGTGTGTGTGTGTGTGTGTGTAAAGTGGTGATCCGCTGAAGACCATAGTTCAGTACCAGTCAGTCCGGCACCAGGCTTAGTGTCTTTAATGTTCTTTGTTCAAAAGCCTGGTTGCTTGGTGGAAGAAGCTGTTCTGGAGCCTACTGGTCCGGGCTTTGAGGCTGCGGTACCGCTTGCCTGATGGTAGCAGGTGGAACAGTCCATAGTTGGGGTAGCTGGGGTCTTGATAACCCTAGGGGCTTTGCTGACACAACGTCCGTTGTGTATGTCCTGGATGGAGGGAAACTCACATCCACTGATGTCCTGGGCCGTCCGCACAACCCTCTGCAATGTTTTGCGGTTGTGGGCAGTACAGTTCCCATGCCAGGCGGTGATGCATCCAGTCAGGATGCTTTCGGTTGTGCCTCTGTAGAAGGCCCGTAGAATCCTGTTGTATATGATACCACGTTTAACAGCCGCCGCTCTTTTAGCAAGTTCATGCGCAACACTGACAATAACACTCTGTATGTAGCTAAAATATCACACATTAGCTTTTTTCTTTTAGCCTCGTTACATTTGAGGGTTAAGCACAGCAGGGGAAATTGTGTTCTCTGTTTGAATTGACAACCTGCTGTCGAGTTCATGTCGGGCTGACATTATGCTCTTTGGTGTGTGTGGGAGAGGGAGAAAGATGGAGAAATTAATGTTACGGAGTGAGGTTTGTAGCTAACGTTATGGCGTGCTTTTCTTACCGACCAAGTGGGTTTTATGGCATCTGGCATGCTCCTCTTACCTTAGAAAAGTGGTCTGACTCCTCGATGCTTCTCTTGTTGGAGTGAGTGTTGTGCTGTGCTTCGGGAGAGTGAAGGCTGTGTCAGAAGTGCACATGTTGTGCAGCGGGCTATTTTTTTAATCAGCTGGCCGATAGAAATATGCCGATAACAATAATGTGAAAAATTACGAATATCTAAGCCAATAATCGGCCATACCGATAATCGGTTGATGCCTAGTTCACAACATAGCTGATAACATGATCATCGCTGCAACCACAGAGAAAGAACATGATGGATGGATGGATTGCATTTATATATCGCTTTTCTAGCTGCAACAGCCACTCAAAACATGATGAGATAATACAGAAGGCGATGGCCAGAGTGAAAGAGGCCAATGTGAAATTCAACAAAGAGGAAATACAGTATAAGATAAGCAGTGTAAACTACATGGGCCACATTGTCACTGCAGAGGGTGTTAAGGCAGATGAGACAAAAGTTAAGGCCATTGCTGAGATGCCGCCACCTATTTGACAAAGCAGGACTACAGTGAATGCTTGGCATGATAAAATACCTAGTGCAGTATATCCCTGGCAAGGCCACCATAACAGCGCCACTAAGACAGCTGCTACAGAAGGACAATGTGTGGTAGTGGCAACATGAACAAACTGAAACATGCCCTCACAAATGCTCCTGTGCTCAGGTTCTTCGAGCCAGAGAAACAGCTCATAATACAGGCTGGCGCGTCTAAAGACGGCCTGGGGATGTATCTCTTTCAAGAGGGCCACCCAATAGCCTATGCATCAAGGGCACTGACAGAGACCGAAAAGAACTATGCACATATTGAGAAGGAACTCTTACCTATTGTCTTCTCTGCCAAAAAATTCCACCAGTATGTGTATGGGGTGAGGGTGAATGTTTAGTCAGACCACAGACCATTGGAAAACATCATGAGTAAGCCACTTGGAACAGCTCCTTCCAGGCTGCAGAGAATGCTGCTTCAGCTGCAGCGATATGACTTAAACGTCACCTACACATCGGGTAAAGATCTGCGGATCGCAGACACACTCTCACGAGCTGTCATACAAGAACAGCACATGGCAGCAGATGACATCATGGATGAGAAAGTTGTCTATGCTTTGGAGCCCGCAGATGTCTTGAGTACAGAGACTCTAGAGCAGCTCAAGGTTGAAACAAAGAAAGATGAAACACTGCAGCTGTTGCAAGTCATACATACAGATGGTTGGCCCCGACACAGGTAGCAGGCAGACTCAAGACTGACCCTATACTGGCCTATCAGACACACCGTGGCTGTGAGAGAAGGAATAATGTTCGCTGGAGACAGGATAATCCTCCCCAAGCACAGTGAGAACAGAAATGCTACAAAAGCTACATATAGCTCATCAATGGATGCAGCGGACTAAAGCACAGGCCAGAAAGCACTGGTACTAGCCAGGAATTACAAGAGACATAGAACAAATGTTTGAGACTTGACATGCCAGCAGTTCCAGCCCAGAAACAAGAAAGAGCCACTGATCTCACACGACATCCCTGAGCTTCCTTGGCTCAAAGTTGGGGCTGACATCTTTGAAATAGAAGGCCAGTCATTTCTTTTGATAGTAGACTACCTCTCAAAATACCCAGAGGTACTGAACATTAAGGACAAGACGTCACACACTGTGATCAGCCAGATGAAATCGGTCTTCTCTAGAATAGGAATACCGAAAGAGGTTATGTGTGACCATGGTCCATTTGCAAGTCAGGAAATGAGAAACTTTGCAACGTCATGGGGCATAAAAGTCATTCACTCCAGTCCGGGTTATGCACAGTCAAAAGGACTAGCTGAGAGAACGGTGAAAGCCGTGAAACTTGTGCTGAAGAAAGCGCAAAAAACAGACCCCCATCTCTCACTTCTCACCCTGAGGAACACACCTGTAACAGGCATGGAGTACTCCCCAGCACAAATGCTCATGGGCAGAGTCCTCAGAAGCACTCTACTGAGCTCCAGCACAGTTCTCCGTCCAACAGTGCCCAAAGATGTACACTCTCCAAAATCTACAGAAAAGACAGCAGCAGTGCTACAACAGAGGAGTAAAGCGGCTTCCAGAACTGCACCCAGGTAGTACGGTTCACATGGAGACAGCACAAGGTTGACGTCCAGCCGTGGTCTCTGCACAGAGAGGTGAACCATGGTCCTATGACATAGTGACATCTTCAGGACAGCACTACAGACACCATCTGAAACTATAACAGTGGGATAAACTTTCTGGCAACAATCTTACTCATAATTTACAAGTAGTTGATAGAGCCCAAGGTTAGAATTAAGTCTAAATTCATCTGTTCAGTTTGACTTTGATCGCACACCCGGTGAGGACAAGTTCACTTTCTCTTTCAGTCAACATTACGTCTCCGCCATTTACTATGCACCGTCATTCATTTCTTTCTCATCTTTCTAATCCATCTTGTTTAAGGAGCCTTTTTGTTTGCCGTGTTTGAATTCTCTGTGGAAACAGTACATTAAGACTGAACAACATTGCCTGCTGTCCCAGTGCGAGTCTCTATTTAGTAACAATGACATTTGACTGCATTCTTTAAGGCTGAATACAAGTTAATGAGCGGAAATGAAATTTTAAATACTATTCTAATTGAGGGTTTTACTGTCCTTTCCCAGGCCTAATATATTTTCCCATGTGCTGTCGCTCTAAATATTGCAAATGTTTGTGGGGGGGGGGGGGGGTTCAACATGTAAGACCATCTGCTAAGTGTAGTAATGTGTAGTAACCATCTACTAAGTGTAGCAATGCAGCACATTGGAGGTGGTGCTCACAGTATGTACAGGTTTAAAAAAAAAAGACAAAAAGGCAGATGGAAACGCCTCTTTAATTGAGAATCGAAAATTCATTGCAAGCGACGGCCATTATTCCCAAAAAAGTTCCATCAGGAATTGCAAAAGATGACTCCCATTGCGCCTTATCCAGGACGACGTCGTGTGTGATGTGCTTCTGAGCCAATCACACTGCCGTGTTGAATTTTAATCACAGCCCATGATCCCATTGCCTGTGTATGGAGATTAATTTTGAATATTTGGCCTGCACAAGTAGAACGTAAATATTTGAGCCACAAAACCATCAAGAGTAAAACAAACTCTGTATTTGCAAACACGTGGGATTGATATAATATTGAATGCAAGGATTAACATGCAACTGTTGCGAAACATTCAGCCATATTTTAAATATAAAAAAAAACTTGTAATGTAATGTTACATCATTCATTTTCCCTAAGCCATTACAGCAATAAACCACTGAGATCCAAGTAGTCTTCTAGCTATCTTCCCAGAGGGCATCAGGAAGCCATCCAGATGGTGAAGGAGATGAGCATGGTGGGTATGGTGGTCAGTGGCGTAACAGAGTCTAGGAATAGCATGACTGTTATACCACACAAGGCGGTGAGGAATGCACTCATCCTGCTGCAGACTATCTTTCTTACTGTTGTACAGAACTGTAAGAGGGCGAAAGTTAGACAAAATAAAAGTACATTAGTAAGGTCCGAGGTAACCTTATTTTAAAAAAAAAACAAACTGCAGGGCAACTGAGAATTGGTCACCAACAAAAATGAACACTAGATGGCGCTGCATGCCACATGGGCTGAAGCATCAAAACCTCGGCCTGCTGGACCCAAGACTCTCC
Organism: Lampris incognitus; assembly: GCF_029633865.1. Lineage (NCBI taxonomy): Eukaryota > Metazoa > Chordata > Actinopteri > Lampriformes > Lampridae > Lampris > Lampris incognitus. Next base: position 11,026,470 of record NC_079215.1, on the reverse strand, counting down.
TGCTGACAAAACTTGCTGCATACAAACCAGACTTTCTAATCAGCAGATCCACAAATCCGCTGGTCTGCCACCAATGTGATTTAAAAAAAAAATGCATTTCTCAGTTATTCCTTATTCCAAGACGGGTTTTCAACAAAACGTTCAGCGTAAGCCACGTTCCTTCGTAAGAACATTAACCTTAAATCCACTCTGCACGTGAGGTTAATGCTACTGCCATACATTATTGTCCAATAAGCGGTTGTTGTTTTTTTCTCTCCAAGAAAATCTTTGAGGGCATTACTCATACTGCATGTGCAAGGAGCCTCTTGTCACAATGCGGTCCCTTGCATGTGACCTTTGTAACAGGGTGGTCTCCAGGATTCAGCAGCAGAAAAATGCGCCGTTTCTCTCTTTCTTCCCATACTGACGGTGGTGTTTGTCCATATTCGTTAGGTTCAGCTGGTCAGACTATGTACAAGGAATGAGGCAGCGTTCAGATCACCGAGTCTACTCTTGATTAACCCTTAATGGAAAAAAAAGTGAATTCTGTTTCAGTTTGTAACTTACCAACAATGAAAAGACAGCCCGATGCCTATTCATTGTGTAGTGCTGTGTGCAAAGGCATAACAACAAATTTTGCTTTATGACATTTTTTTCAAACTGTGACATGTCTACAATTGACAAAGCATTCCTCCCAGATTAATGTGCCCTGAAACAATTGCTTTGATTAACTAGAAAAATAACATTTTCACATATCCATAGACCCCTCTGTGGTGTCCTGTAACTTTACCTGGTACGTCTGGTAGCTGATGGCCATGCCGTATCGACAATGCATCACATAGTGTTCACAGTTGTGCCACAGTAAACTGTAGGCGATGGAGCCTAAAAGTTTCTCGGCCCTCCGGGCGACCTCATCTCCATGCAAGGCAGGCTGGCTGCACACCTGGTCCATGTGGTTGACTATGATCTCTGAGCCGTAAGCGAAATCTGCCACGGAGTCCACTCTGATGCTGCCCGCCTTGGCAATAACCCCAAGTAGGAGTCGACTGTTGGTCACCATTCTGGCAATAGCTGATTTGTTTTTGGAAACCACTGGCAGGATATCTGGGATGAAATGAGCAACTCGGTTGTCGCCCAAATAGATACCAAAGTGGGTGAATAATGTCCTGGGGACTTCTAACAGGTCACCCCGCTGGTAAAGGGCTGGGTCATATTTGGAGTCCTCCTCTTTGACTTTGGAAGCTACAACGAAAATATTTAACAGCGGGAAGGGAAACATGATGGCTATCTGGTTGAAACTGTTGGACTTGGACATTTGGGAATTTTATTTGCTCAGGTATAAGGAGGAGCTAATACGATTTGTGGGATCAAGTATTGGTCAATGCTTCAGACTGATTTTGACATGAATAAAGGCGCTTTGACCGATCACATGGACGTTTGGTTGACTCGATTTCAAAACTCAGCCCTCATTTCTACTGTATTAAGGTCGGGATTGTAATTAAGAAGCCTGGACAGGCAACTCTGTGGAATTAATCCTCATTTAAAGGGTCATTCATGTTTTGTTGTAGCCAAGTAAACAGCCACTGTGGTCTGATGATATTAGCGCCACCATAATGACAAGGAATTTTGTCATTATTACTCAGCACTTTGCCTGAGAAAATCCATCCATCCATTATCCAAGCCGCTTATCCCAAGTGGGGTCGCGGGATGCCGGGGCCAATCCCAGCAGTCACTGGGCAGCAGGCAGGGAGACAACCTGGACAGGCCGCCAGTCCATCACAGGGCTGACACATTTAGTATGGCCGAGTCACCTGACCCACATGTCTTTGGACTGTGGAAGGAAACCGGAGGAAACCCACGCAGACACGGGGAGAACATGCAAACTCCACACGGAGGACAACCCGGGATGCCTGAGTAAATTATTTTTAATTTGTTGAACTCAAGTTTCATAGTAACTAAATACACTGCTCAAAAAAATAAAGGGAACACATAAGCAATGCAATGTAGCTCCAAGTCAGTCACACTTTTGAGATATCAACCTGTCCAGTTAGGAAGCAACACTGATTTGTGAATCAATTTCACCTTTTGGTAAATTGTCTAATTTCCACCTGGTGGAAATTAGACAATTTGCAAGACAACCCCTACAACAGGAATGGATTTGCAGGTGGTAGCCACAGACCATTTGCCTGTCCTCATCTTTTCTGGCCGATCTTTGGTTAGTTTTTCATTTTGCTAGTGCCCGCACCACTAGAGGTGGCATGAGGCGGTATCTGCAACCTACAGAAGTTGCTCAGGTAGTGCAGCTCATCCAGGATGGCATATCAATGCGTGCTGTGGCAAGAAGATTTGATGTGTCTCCCAGCACAGTGTCCAGAGCATGGAGGAGGTACCAGGAGACAGGCCAGTACACCAGGAGACGTGGAGGGGGCCGCAGGAGGACAACAAACCCGCAGCAGGACCGCTATCTGGTCCTTTGTGCAAGGAGGAACAGGAGGAGCACTGCCGGAGCCCTACAAAACGACCTTCAACAGGCCACTAATGTGCAGGTTTCTGCTCAAACAGTGAGAAACAGAATGCATGAGGATGGTATGAGGGCCCGACGTCCACAATTGGGGCCTGTGCTCACAGCCCAACACCGTGCAGCCCGATTGACCTTTGCCAGAGAACATCTTGGTTGGCAGATTCGCCATTGGCGCCCTGTGCTCTTCACAGATGAGAGCAGGTTCACACTGAACACATGTGACAGACGCGAGAGAGTCTGGAGACGCTGTGGAGAACGTTCTGCTGCCTGCAACATCCTCCCGCATGACCGGTTTGGCGGTGGGTCAGTGATGGTCTGGGGAGGCATATCCTTGGAGGGCCGCACAGACCTCTACGTGCTAGCCAGAGGTACCATGACTGCCATTAGGTACCGGGATGAGATCCTCAGACCCATTGTCAGACCATATGCTGGTGCAGTGGGCCCTGGGTTCCTGCTCATGCATGACAATGCTCGTCCTCATGTGGCCAGAGTGTGTCAGCAGTTCCTGTATGTCGAGGGCATTGATGCTATGGACTGGCCTGCACGTTCCCCAGACCTGAATCCAACCGAGCACCTCTGGGACATCATGTCTCGTACCATCCGCCAACGCGATGTCGCACCACAGACTGTCCAGGAGTTGACCGATGCCCTGATCCAGGTCTGGGAGGAGATCCCTCAGGAGACCATCCGTCGTCTCATCAGGAGCATGCCCAGACGTTGTAGGGAGTGCATACAGGCACGTGGAGGCCACACACACTACTGAGCCTCATTTTGAATCGTCTTGAGGAATTTCCACAGAAGTTGGATCAGCCTATGTTCTCATTTTCCACTTTGATTTTGAGTATGATTCTGAATCCAGACCTTAATGGGCTAATGATTTTGATTTCCATTGATCATTCTTAGGTTATTTTGCTCTAAACACATTCCTCTGTCTAATAAATAAAGATTTTCAGCTGAAATATTTCATTCATCGAGGTCTATATTGTGTTTTTAGGTGTTCCCTTTATTTTTTTGAGCAGTATACATAATGTCATCATATGTTGTATCTCAGTGTGAGCTAGTTTATTAAGCAGGTTCCCAAGACATGTGGAAGGAAATATGAATTAGGTTTTGGAGTCAACACACATAAGGGACACAAATAAAAATATTTCTTTTAATAAAAATTTGCATATACTTACAACATTGCCTAGACAACACAATAGAATGACATGTTTCATGATTGTAAAGCTCATTGTATTAAGTAAAGTACTCTAATAAACAGCTCCAAACTTAAATAACACTGCAAGTTAATGGTTTCAATAATGTCAATGTACATTATAAACTTCATGGGTAACTAACTCGTAAAGGAAAATGATCAAATTCATACATTAATGAACAAAATGGTCGACTACTAGCCCTCTAAAGTTTATGAGAGGAAAATGCTCGGCCATTACACAACAGTTAGATCCGGTCGAACGATTTATTCACGTCTGATTGGACGAGGAATTCCATGAGCGAGGATATCCTGGCGCGACCTCACTCGGGACTCTTCACCGCTAGCAATCACTCCGCGTTTGCGATACTTCAACCGTCGACTTCTACCACATCGACGTTCCGAGACGGAGCAAAACGACCGGTGGCTGTTTTTGTTTTTGTTTCTTAACATGGCGTTACACAGTTTGTGAGTCTGATGATGAGGAGAGGGCGAAAACGAGGGACAGCGGTCACATTTAAACGGCTGCACCGCCCAGGCGAATGTACAAACAAAGTAGCCTCTCTCACTCACCATAGCTAAAGAGTAGCCGTTGCTTGGCAACACTGAACGCCGTCCGCTCCGGTCGGAACTTTTTTTTGGGGGGGGGGTGAATTACACAATCCAAATAAACGAGATAAAAATCACATAATGGTGTCTTCAAACTCAATTAGTTGGTAGTAGGTAGTAGAACTGTTGTAGAAAAGCAATATGACACACGAAGTGAGAGTGAGGTATGTAGAACCTGATAATGTAATAACCCTGATAATGTAACAAATCCCCCGATAATGTAATAACCATGATAATGTAATAAAAAATGCACTTGAGGCCATTGAAAATGCAATAAAACCCGATAATGTAATACATCCCCCGATAATGTAATAAGCATGATAATGTCATAAAAATGCACTTGAGGCCATTGAAAATGCAATACAACCTGATAATGTAATAACTTCCCGATAATGTAATAAACTTTTTACCGATAATGTAATAAAGTATTGCATTAACAGGAGGTTATTACATGATCAGGTTAGCCTCCATTTTGCAGGTCCTGATAATGTAATAATTCCCCAATATTGTAATAATTTCACAGCAGACCACCTATTAATGGGTTCAAGTGGTGATACTGTGTTGGCAACTCTAGCTCCAGAGCTCTAGCGCCACCAACAGGTCAAAGTTGGACATGCATGAATGTTTATTAACTTTTGACCTGTTTATCCGTTTTTCACAGCCACTGTATCACTGAAATGCACCTTATTACATTATCAGGAAGTTATTACGTTATCAGGTTTTATTGCATTTTCAATGGACTCAAGTACAGATTTTTATGACATTATCGGGGATATTAAATTATTGGGAATTTATTACATTATCCGGTTCTACAGTCTCTTTGCCCAGTGAAAGTTCAGTTCATAATGTGAGACACTCTGGCGGGCGTCCTTTAGCCAGCCATCCACAGAGTGAAGGGGATGAGGATTGTGGGTAATGTAGTCAAGGGCACCATGCCAAACCAACTGATGGAGACGACGCCGAGAAGAACGGCGGCGATGATGCTTCGCTGGTCTCGGATGAGAGATTTCAAACCGTCGCAAAACTGCCAAGAAAAAGAGACACGATCAATACTTAACTAAAAAAGATTCTGCAAACAAATAATCAACATTAAATCTCTGATGTAAAGTAAGCAAAAGGCTCCATTTGATTAAAACAGCAGCAAATGTTGGCAAGTTTCGCAGTAGTAATAACAATATAGTAATAATACAAAGTCGTTTCGATTATTCATATCCACTCATATATTTTCGGAATGTGTGTGTGTGTGTGTGTGGCGTTAGTGTGTGTGTGTGTTAGTGTAGATAGCGGGACCGAAAACTAAAGCACTTATGATCCTAATTCTTTTTGGAGGTGGTAGGTATTGTCTCAGAGAGTAAGGGGAAAAATCCCAGGAAATTAAACTTACGCATAATTATGTATAAATATGCAAAATATGCATTTTTCTAAAAATGGCTAAAAAACCACGGTTCTCGGCATTTCAGGTGATTCTGAGCATCTTTGATTTTTTTTCACCTATATAAAAAAAAATTTCTGGGACTTAGAAATGTTTTGGCATTATGCAAAATAAATGCATTTTTGCAAAAATGCACTTGTGATCCTAATTTTTTTTTGGAGGTGGTAGGTATTGTTCCAGAGAGGACCAGAAAAATAGCAGAAAATTAAAATAATTATGCATAATTATGCACAATTATGCAAAATATGCATTTTCTAAAAATGGCTAAAAACCACTTTTCTCGGCATTTCAGATGATTCTGAGCATTCGGGGGGGAGGCAGTTGGAGTGGGGGGTGGGGGGTTTAGGGGGCAGGGGGAAGGCGGTTAGCTGGCAGGATGAAGAGGAGGGAGATTTAGACGGGCGGATAACCAAACCGCTACATTGTAGCGGGGGGTTCTTCTAGTGGAATACATCATTTTAATGCGTTTAATGTGACTATTGAGATTCGGATTGCGCGTTCGGTAAGACGTGTAGGCAAACGGCGACGTGAGGTTTATTAAACCATATCAGATCTATAAATGAATCTGATAGCCAATCTGAGCATGGTATTTATGTGACGCGTTTATGCCAATGAGGTATGCAATATGCAAAGCTGACATTTGCAGAGCTCAGAGACACAGCACGAGGGTGACATTAGAGTTCATAAAGCGGTTATTAAAACTCTTCCGTACCCTATAAGAGGTGCATCCCCCCGGCTGTACACTACCTGTTCTGTTTGTTGACTCGCCGCAGACCCGTATCTGCAGTGTGTCACAAAGTGCTCACAGTTGTTCCACAGCAAGCTGTAGGGGATTGCTCCGATGAGTTTTTCAGCCCTCTTGGCCACATCCTCATTGGGCAACGCCTGCCTCTGGACCAGCTCGTCCATGCGGTTCGCCGTGATGCTGGAGCCGTACGCGAAGTCCTCCACCGTGTCGACGCGCACGGTCGCGCGCCGGTAGATGCAGCCCAGGATGAGTCTTTTATTGGTGATGGCGGCGTCGATCAGCTCTCGGTTACTGGTGAGCACGGGCAGGATGTCTGGGATGAGATGAGCAACTCGGTCGTCGCCCAGGTAAACCCCAAAGTGGGTGAAGAGGGTTCTCGGCACCTCCAGCAGGTCTCCTCTCCTGAAGGAGGAGGCGGGGAGGCGCGTCTTCGGCTCGCCGCGCTGCTCGCCGGGCGACCACCGCGGCTCGAAAAGCTGCAGGTTGGAGAGAAGGGAGAGCTTCTCCACGAGGAAGGTCAGCAGGTGAAACATCGCGAGGCAGTTGTGGAAAAGCTGCACGGGGCCTTTATATAAATATATATATATCCCCAAGGGTTCGAGGTGGAGACGCAAACACGATGGGACGTTCAGAGGACACGATTGGCCGAGCGACTCACCGTCCCCCCCCCCTTGCTCGTTACTTGGTGCATGTATTTGGCAGATTCCAACTATAACCATAGTGTCCATATATATATATATATATATATATATATATATATATATATATATATATATATATATATATATATATATATATATGAAACCACAGCAGAAACTTTTCATTATAGAGGACGTAAAAATAAGTGTCAAAGGTGCATCTATGCGGGACTCGAACTTGATCCATCCATTGCAGAGATCCAGCTGTTGTTCCCAACACAATGAAATATAAGCCAAAAAAGTTGTTTGTTTGTTTTTTTTGGTTTAGTTTTCATATCAACCTGCTTGATTGATTCACGCTATAAACGGTTGTTGTTGTTTTATTGGTGAATTTGGACTTTTTAAATATCATTTTGTAAAAGTCATGCTAATCAGGCTATTAAGCTGATTAGACTCTGGACAATTAGCTACTCATAGAGGGGATTTAGTTTGTTTGGTTGGCTCACACTAGCCAGTCTGTCCTGCCCCATGTATCCAGGATCAGTGTGGCTTTAAAGGAGAATAATGTGAGATAGGGGATCCTCAGTTACAAGCACATCTTTTAACCTGAGAATACCATGAGAAACATTTAAGCCTCTCTGGTGTGACGTCTGCTTTTCTTTTCTTTTCTTTTTTTTGCTGGCCTACATTCTGTGCATTCCCAGCAGTGGGTCCAGAAGGTTTAGTGGTCACTGGTATTTAACGTGGTCCGGCTGCTTGACCTATAAACGAACATTTGAGTAAATGCACATGCACAGCTGCAGAACAAACTCTGCCCTACATCACTTGATTGGAGCATTTGCGGTTTGATAAAGTACATAACTATGTGTTCATGAAGGAACAAACGTTAAGTATAACTGGTATAACACTTAGAAACTGCAATGTTGCCACTTTTCTGTATAGCTCATAACGGTGAATGTATACATTATACATAATCTATATAGTCATCATAATCTATATAGTCATTACTGACTGAGTGTCACGTATAACACAATAATACATGTATAATACATGTATAACATGTATTGGGCACACTGATTTTATTATCAGTTAATATCAGCTATGATACATTTACTTAACATTTGTTTTGTGCTTACAGCATTTGTTGGTGTTGCTACTGAGTGTATGAACTGGGTAGCGACCGGCAGATGAAATATTACTTGGCGGTACCTGCTTGTAAAGTGCTTGGATTGGACTACAGTACTGGTCAGCAATGCTAACACTCAAACTGCTGTAACCGGTTATTTTCTTGCCCGGTGCGGGATTCGATACGGGGTGTACTGCACCACAAGGCGACGTCACTAACCGCTCGGCTCAAGGGTCAGACCCGTTAGCTAGGGGCTAACGTGTCTTATTAGTAGTTTACACTGCAAATCTTTAACTTAATGTTTGGGCAGGTCAATACACTAATTACTCCAAAAGATATAGTCAGAGTTATCTAAAAGCGTTTGTGTGTTAGCAAAGCTCACCGAAAATCTTCCAATCCCATAATGTCGGAAGAAATATGGCAGCCTGTCAGGTGGGTGACCTGTGACCATCGAACCTGTTCTCATTGGGGCCTCACAGGAGCAACTTCAAAGCATAAATAATACCAGTGCTTTGGAAACGTCGATGTAATACCCTACTTGAGTCGATAGGGGGCTACAACAAACTGTCGCCTTCCCTTGGAAACGTTTACTTCAGTGCGCTGGCGTACTTGCAGAACGTAAACTTGAATGGAGTATACTTGAGCTTTACTTGTAGTTTTAGACTTGTTTGACATTTTATAGTTTTTGCAAAACGATAACAATAAGGCTGGCATTGTCTTACACTTGGAAAATTAGCTTACCTCCAAATACAACTTGCTTGTGATTCTGTATGCCAGTAGTTTGCCGTTCTTTTTTGTGCATTCAGATAAATAACAAGGAGAATAAGTAAAATCTTAGCAGCCGAGAAAGAATAAAAAAAAAGGATTGTAAAGCCCCTTGAGGCAAATTTGTAATTTGTGATATTGTTTCCGCTATACTTCCGCTTCCGGTGTGGGAAGATGGCTGCGCGAATTCGCGTTTGCAGCGGCCTCACCCAGTACCGTCCATAAATGGGGCAGAGTCCGAGTGACGTCACAGCATCGCTGTCGCTATGGACGCGTCACAGGAAGTCAGACATGCGGAGCACGTTAGACCGTACAGCATGGCTGTGTTTACAACAGCAACTCACGAATATGCTGCCATATATGCGGTAATATTAAAATTACTCAAAAAACGAAGAAAATTACAACAAACTGCTTACTTCTGATGTAGTCTAGTGCATCCGATGTCTGACTTCCGTTTGCTGCGAAGCTTCCGCTTCCGCTCGGGAAGGGCTAAAAATAGCTCATGGACGCTGTTGTCATGGCAAAAACTTCATTTGAAAGCAAATTTGCACAGATTTTTATACATGTCGGGAGGGACTGACACGCGTTCCTTCCACTCGTATATGCATTAATTACAAAATGGCTCTGAAACTTTATTAGATATTGTAAAACATAAAAACGATTAGTTCAATTACCCCATTGTAAAATGTTTAACTGATCAACCCTGTTGGAAAACAGTTTGGCACCATGAAATACACTTTAGCACCTTAACAGTATTGGTGAAATACACGCAACTGTACTTGGAGTTTATATCGTCAAGTTCACATGTACTGATGCACCAGCTGCAAGTACACTCAGGTTTACTTTGAAGTAAACTTTTATAAGCTGCAGAACAGCTTTAGTATTCGTATAAGTCAAATAAAAGTACACTAACAGTGCACTTTTAGTTATAGTACTAGTAGTCAAGTGAACTTACAAGTGGGCTGATTTAGTCACAAAAACTGACATAATATTATGCTAGGGTATATTTTTAGCTAATCGAAGTTGCTATACTTTTTATGCTAAGATATTGTTTGAAAAATATACTTGAAATATACTATTTGGTAGCTATTTTAGTTAATTTACACCAATTGGTTAATATTATAGGCCTCCAGTGTATCTGAAACTGTACTTATTCTGTATACTGACCAGTACCAGTACCAAGTGGTCTGAAATATCTCAAAGAAATAAAAGTCTGAGACAACCCTCTTAAGGCAGAAATGACATTTGCCCTTAATATTAAAATACAATACTTTAATTTCCTACAACCTACATTTACCTTATCGAGCTTATTTGGGGACTTACCGGGCACAGAAAGGACACAGAGACACTATAAACATCATCACCAACATCAGACCACAAGTCCACAACCCAAGCAGTAAGACAGAGCAGACATGGGAAAGGGCTCCATGAAATGAGTATGAATACAAATAGTATCGTATGAAAGGTGGGTCACATATATTTATGGCACACGGCGGTAATAGTAAATACATAAACCCTGGCCTGTAGAGAATAAAGTAAACATGAGAGTGGTGCGAGCAGAGAAATCCAGATGACGGTGTTGATTTTTATGCGGAGGATTAAGGCATAAACCGTTTTCCAGTCTCACCTCTGATTCCCCTCCTGTTATAATTGTTCTGTGCAAAACAAAAGTGGAAAACGTTTAGAAACACAGAAACCGACTCACAATCTTTGGCCATTGTGTCTTTGAGGCCGATCAGCAAGACTCGCTCAGGTAGCGAGCTATAGACTGCATAATGGCACTGCCGATCGGTGCTGTGAATGGAAGACCAACACCCAAATAAAACACGGAGATGCTAACGTAAGTCACTTGATGTTTTATACCAAAGTCTACAGTGTTGTTGTGCGAATGAGATGTCCTCGTATTGATTATTTTCCCCCGTATCACACCATGTTCAGCTGAGTGGACTTACCGTCTCTGACCACGGTTTGAACCTTTAGGTGGTATTAAAACAAACCTTTGCCCTCTGCCTCGGTGAGATTTACACCGTGGTCAAATGGCCGTACGCTTACAATCACGACCACTTGGGGACCATTAAAGGGTTTCTCTAAACCTAACTGCTGGTGGGACCACCTTTGAACTATACTTCCTTTTTTTTCTCAGCCTGTAAACTTGAAGTGATCGCTGACGGACACATTTCTGAAAGGGGTGACTGCAAAAGCAGAAGGGTTGCACTGCAAGTGCTTTAAACATTTTCAGCGCGCGACACGTTAAATCGCCTCCACATTTTCCTGTATTCTTGACAAGAACAAGATCAGTCAGCTGATATCAAACTGCTGCCGACGCCCGAGCACGTCTGTCTACACCCTGAACAACCGGGACACGGTCTTGAGAGGAAACCTGCCTCTGTGTGTTCAGAGCACTTGAAAAGAGCGAGAAGCGTTTTCCATCTGGTGTGCGTTCGCAGAAAGGGGAGTTCACCAAGAGTTCACCACTGTTTAGGTTCACGGGCCCAGGAGTTCATTCGCTGGTCAACCAGGCCTTATAGCTGTCGTGTGCGTGCTCGTTTCCCCCATACTAAAACTAGGTCAGGGTAGTCAAGGTGAGATTTATCACCCAATGTGGAAAAACGGGGGCTCGTAAATGAAGCTTTATTTATCATCGGTGTAGTCTATCATGAGCGTTGTTATGCCGTGCAAGATCCACCGGCTAACGTTTAATGTCTTGGAGGGGCGGATCAAACGCGCCGCTGCTGTGGATCGTTTGGAAGGGGAAGTACAAGGTGGTATTTTGTCTGGAATTACTTCAAGGTGTTTGTCAGTCCTTACAGAGATTGTCTCATTCCTCTCCTCTGTATCACCGTAGCCCACATGTGGCGGGTACAGTTTGTGTTCTTGACACAAGCGCCTCTTCTCCAAACCACCGGACGGAAAAGTAACGTGTGCATTAAAGCTACTGATGTTTGAAATCAACAGCAGTTTGGAACACTTCCCTCTTTAAAGAGACACTATTATGTGTCGTTGTGCAGACAACGAAATTCGTTTTCTGCATTTAACTCGTCCTGTTGTATAGGAGCGGTGGGCAGCTGTGGTGCGGCGCCCGGGGACCAACTCCAGTTCTTCTTTCCATTGCCTTGGTCAGGGACACAGGCAGGAGGATTAACCCTAACTTGCATGTCTTTTTAATGGTGGGAGGAGGCAACCCACACAGACACGGGGAGAACATGCAAACTCCACACAGAAAGGACCCGGGACAGCCTGGGGTTCAAACCCAGCAAACCCTTCTTGCTGTGAGGCAACAGTGATAACCACTAGGTCACCGTGCCGCCCTCTTTGTATGGACGGTGAACTGAGCGAGCTGTTTTCTAACCAAGCGGCCCCGGAGGTAGTTGTCTGTGATGCCAGACAAAAAGTGCGACTGTTACACAGGGTGTCTTCGACCAACACAGCCACGCAAATCTAACGTGTTCACGTGGTAACAACACGAGCTAATCGTTAATTGCATTTTTGCCCCTTGTGAAAATAAGACATGCCCCAAAAAAAGCGTGGGATGTAGAAAACAGCATTCTATTTTGGACATCCCACGCTTTTCTGTTCTTTTTCCAGCAAGTTTATATCAGGAATCGGGAATCGGCAACACTTGAATTTGTCGTTTCATTTCAAGTACTTGTGTACGTGAAATGAAACGAAATATCGTTTACCCCAGCCCATAGCGGTACAACACAAAGACAAAAACACATCTGAAAACTACAAGAACACATATATCAAACTACAAAATAAAAAAGTTTACTCCGAGAGAACGAACACCAGGATGACTGTGGGAACTGCCGGTCTGCGTGGGCTAGCAGTTAGCTTAGCCTGCCCCACTTCTGCGTCCTGTCAGACCGCCCTCCGTGTTTCCTCCTCGGGCGCAGCTCCAGGCAGAGCCGTGGTCCCTCGGCCCGCAGGACGCAGCAGACCAAGCTCTCCCAGCCGATCCAGCGCCAGCTCTCCCAGCCATCAAACGAAGACGTGGACAGACATGCACAAAGACACTGCATGGACAGGACTGGATGAGGCCACTGCAAACATAAGTTCGCGCCGCCATCTTCCCCCACCGGTACAAGGTGAGGCCCAGTACCGGTGTGGGAAGCCAGTGGTACCAAAATACTGTCCAACTACCAATGGGACCAACTACCAACTTTTCCAACGGGAAAGTACTGTCCAACTACCTGTGCGGTAGACTGTGTATATACTTAAATGGCACAGAACACAGAGCAATAAATGGAGCAGTCAAGTTTTGCAATTGTCGACCTATATTCACATGTTGAATCCTTTGAAAATACAGACTTGGGGTTACTGTCTCGAGAAAAGCTTGGATGTGAAGTTTAGGCCTTTAGCTCAATTTGATGCACCGCTAATCTTGTCACCACTGCAACCCTGCTGGAGCAAAGTTTTCATTAGTTTGCACCTTTCCAAGGGTCTAAAGATAGAGGGCGTTGTCCGCTGTTGTTTCCTGTATCCACATAAAGCCCTGTGAGACTGTAGCTGGGATTTGGGACTACATACTAATTAACTTGACTTGCATTTTGTGTATTGTTTTGGGCCAAAAGCATAGATATTGAGACTTTATGGACAATGTCAGATGGGTTATAATAGAAGGGGACCTGTTTTTGATCTTAAAAAGGAAAACATTTCTTATTTATTATAGATTGTTTTTATGATGGCTGTATTGAACGCTTGCCTTGTGCAGGAAGTGATGTTGTTTTCTTGTCATCTGCCATGTTAGGGGTTTGTAGGGGAAGAGTGCAAGCATCTTTTCCCCTACCCATTTGCTTTACAATAGCACTATTGCTACTATGCTATTTCACTGATGTCAAACAAGAGACTAGTGTATTAATTTGTTGATTAGAGGTTTTGGCCCAAGTCCAGTTATGCATTAGAGTGTCTTAAGAATTAAGCCTGTGAAAAAGCTACTTGGCTCTTTTTTCCCCCCAGAGAAGTGCATGGACATAATTCCTTCACAAGCATAACGACACAATTAATAGGGTGAAATATGAAATCTTCAGGGGTCGGCTCTGAGCCCTTTCTTGTTTGCAATGGTGATGGACAGGTTTGGCGGATGAAATCAGGCAGGAGTCTCCATGGACTATGAAGTTTGTGGATGACATTGTGATCTGTAACGAGAGTGGGGAGCAGGTTGAGGAGAGCCTGGAGAGGTGGAGGTCTATACTGGAGAGAAGAGGAATGAAAGTCAGTAGGAGCAAGACAGGATACATATCCGTGAATGAGAGGGAGGACAGTGGAATGATGAGGATGCAAGGAGTGGAGGTGACGGAAGTTGGATGAGTTTAAATAGTTGGGGTCAACCGTCCAAAGTAACGCGGAGTGCAGAAGAGAGTGCAGGCAGGGTGGAGTGGGTGGAGAAGAGTGTCAAGAGTGATTTGTGACAGAAGGGTACCAGCAAGAGTTAAAGTGAAGGTTTACAAGATGGTTGAGAGACCAGCTATGTTGTATGGTTTGGAGACAGTGGCACTGATGAAAAGACAGGAGGTGGAGCTGGAGGTGGCAGAGTTGAAGATGTTAAGATTTTCATTGAGAGTGATGAAGAAGGACAGGATTAGGAACGAGTATATTAGACGGACCGCTCAGGTTGGACTGTTTGGAGACAAAGCAAGAGAGGCAAGATTGAGATGGTTTGGACATGGGTGGAGGAGAGATGCTGGGTATATTGGGAGAAGGATGCTGAATGTGGAGCTGCCAGGGAAGAGGGAAAGAGGAAGGCCAAAGAGGAGGTTTATGGATGTGGTGAGGGAGGACATGCAGCTGGCTGGTGCGACAGAGGAAGATGCAGAAGACAGGAAGAGATGGAAACGGATGATGCGCTGTGGCGCCCCCTAATGGGAGCAGCCGAAAGTAATAGTAGTAGTAGTAATAGTAGTTGTAGAAATATGATTTCTTGCATTTTTACTATAGGCAAACATTGCATCCATTATTCAGAAAATGATTTGGCAAACAGTCTTCAGAGCCAGTCTTATGGCCTCACACAATTGCAAGCAAGTAAAGCACAGGAAGGTTATAAGGTATTGTTCAGTATTTTGCATTGGCAGGTGGTTTGAAACTTTCATCTGGTGGTTTAGCCAGTTTGTGACCGATTATTAGGAGTTGTTGATGTGATTTCATGCCCACTAGTGGGTAAGCACGCAACTGCAGCTTAAAGTGCAGATGGAAACGTCAGCGCTCAAACAACGAGACTACAAGTGATGAAGCCAAACGTAAAGAAGCAAAATCTCATTTTAATCAAGACCGGATTTTGAACTATTGTAGCCAAAAATGTTTGCTTTAGACAAAATATTTCTCCAATGAGGATAGAAAGAAAGTCATGGAAAGTCATATGACCTATTTCTTGGTTTAATTTTCAGATGACAACTTTGTGACATTATATTTAACAGTGCCATGCTGGATTGAAAGGTGTCTGTTTACCTGGATTTAAAAACAACTGATGCAGTTTGATTGCAGCGTTCTTGATTAAATGGCGGCACGGTGGCCCAGTGGTTGGTGCTGTCATCTAACAGCAAGAAGGTCCCGGGTTCGAACCCCCGGGGTTGTCCAACCTTGGCAGGGGGGAGGTCATCCCAGGTCATCCTCTGTGTGGAGTTTGCATGTTCTTCCCGTGTCTGCGGTGGGTTTTCTCCGGGTGCTCCGGTTTCCCCCACCGTCGGGGTTAATACTCCTGTCTGTGCCCCTGACCAAGGGTCCCCGGGCACGGCATGAAGGCAGCAGCCCACTGCTCCTAGCTACACAGATCACAGCTAGGGTGGGTTAATTTGCAGTGACTGAATTTCCCAAGGGGATTAATGAAGGAAACTTAATTAATTCATTAAAAAATAATGAATTAAATGCTCAGTTTTCCCATATGTGGAAAAATATCATGTCCCATAATATTATGAACAAGTAAGTCATCTAAATAGAATCAAGCAAAAGGTATTTATTAGGTCTCACTGATGCATTTCACAACTCAACATGCTCGGTTGCACAATGCTGTGCCCTACATCGCCTGCAGAACAAAATTATCACAAACGTGTGTAACCGGGAAAGAAATGCTGTCATGCAATCGGTAAAGGGCAGGGATGCAATAAAAATTAGTCATTACTTGTATAGACTCTCCTGGCTGTTTTTGACCACCACCGATGGGAGCTGCAAACAAATCTGTTTCAACACATTGCAGCCCACCCAAACTTTGACTGAAAACCTTCAGATAACTCAAGGACATGGGCCAATAGCTGTTCTAGTCCAACTTAGAGAGTGACCAATGCAGCAGGCTAGCAGAGTCATGGGTTTTTGTGGACACTGAGTCATGTTGTGAGGGGGCTGTGTACATATGAACCACCACTCATCAAACACCAAACTAAGCACACTGTTCAGATAAATATTCAGCAAAGGCTAGCCACGCTCCATTCTCCCAAACCAACAAGACCAGGAAGGATTGCTGTCCGAAGAAACATGGGGCACAAATTTCAGTCTTCATTGGCGGGACTTCTTTTACTTTTCGCCTTCTCATCGGCAGTAAGTCATTGATGTTAACAAGTCGTCTCTCCTGTGCAAAAACAATATGCAAGCAAGAGGCTAACTGAAATTCTGTTTTTCTTCCCGGTAGCAAACCAGAGGCGATTTTTCCGAGTCATGTGTGACAAATGATGGCTTTGTGAGTATGCCACCGTACTAAACTATACTATGCTGAACTCACATCTTGCCTGAGCACTTTTGCTACATAAGCACTACAATATTTTTGACCAGGTGTCATGAATTCTTCAATACTGTGCAGATGGTGTACCTACATTTGGCAGAGCTTATTGAATGTTCTGATTGCTTTCAACAAATGCCACTTAATGTATTGCAATGTCTCCATACACACAATATGGTGCAAAGAAAAAAAAATTGCATTGTTTTGGTATCCAGGGAACGTACTGTCCAACTACCTGTGGGGTGGCTGATTATTGGCTGAAATACAGGCCAGTTGTGGACCAAGAGTTGAACTATATGGAGAGAGAACTGGATAAAATTGCTAATTTAACAGATGGAGCTCAAGGCGTCGTGGAGTACATGAAAGACTCTGTTGTATCAGCCCAAAAGGCTGGCCCCTCAGGTAAAGCAGTCCGCCTCTCCGTCTCAAGATAAATACTAGAAACTGCAGTGAACAGAATTAGAAAAAGAAAGAACTGGTTAACATTTCATCCTTCTTTAACTTTGATAATAAAAAAAACCAATGTGACAAACTGTACTGACCCCACCACTGACGCTGATTGTGAATGATGTGCAGACCAGAGCTACAAAAGGTCATCCAGTATAATGGAAGATATCCTTCGTTTTGAAAAGACTATCGTCATTCAGGAGCAGCAAATATAGTAAGTTAAAGAATATGGAGAGCAGACTGTGTCACAGTGTTTCATATTGCAGATCAAGCAGTTGTCACCTGAACATTGTGTGAAGTAGATCTCACAGAACGACGGAGTGATGCATTTGGATGTGAAATGTTTTTAGTGTGGGAACTGAGCTCACTGACATATTCACATTTTTTTTGCCACCTCCTACCAGTGAAATTCAGAGTATAATTACATCCAATGAGAGGAGAATGGTGGACCTCAAAGCCCTCGCCATTAAACTGGATCAGAAGTGCAACGAGCCATGCAAAGACACCGTTGTGATTCAGCCCACAACAGGAACAGGTAAAATCAATGATGACCCCGAGGGCGTTCCTATTTCACAAGCAGTTTCTCAACCCTGTTTCATCCGAGCCATATTTGTACTTGTTTGGCGTTTAGTTAGACGAATCAATATCACTCAGCGACAAAGAATGAGTAACATTTGCATATTCTTATCGGAGAACATGAAATAGCCATCTGCACATGCAAACTGTGAGGGGGGGGTGCGGCACATAGAATCCAATGACGATAAGAAAACAATAAAATTACACACACACACACACACACACACACACACACACACACACACACACACACACACACACACACACTGTTGAAATGTTGAGCAGAAGCGCCTCTTGTTTTAACAAGCTACATGGTGGTCAGACCTGATGAAGACCCTTCTGGTTGAAACTGATAAACAAGGGAGCTTTGATCCCAGTTTGCAGATGATATCATGGTTTCTACCAGTGTTGTAGTCGCGTCACTAAACCTCGAGTCCGAGTCGAGTCTCGGGTCCCCTGTGTTCGAGTCTGAGTCCGAGTCCCCAAATAAGAGTCCGAGTCGAGTCCGAGCCAAGTCCCCATTACCTGAGTCCGAGTCATCAAGGTTGAGTCCGAATCGAGTTCCAAGATGGGCTCCAGTGCTCCTCTTTGGCACTGTAAAAAAGCCATTGATCACCACAATGTGGTGATCAATGTTACAGTATTAATATAGCTATCAATATCTTATGCCAAATTATTAGGGCCCATTACAAAAAAAAACTGTCTTTATCAATTAACAAGTCCGAGTCCTCATCTCCAACTTCAGAGTCTGGATGCAGTCAATGCTCGAGTCCAAGTCGAGTCACGAGTCCGAGTCCTGGACTCGAGTACTACAACACTGGTTTCTACTGTTCTCATCGTTATCAATTTGGCCCTGATCTCAAACTAGGGATATGTTTACTTTCTCCACTTAAAAACAAAAAAGACAGTTGTTCTATAATGATATTGGATAAAGCAATAACATTCCAATTACCAATTTTTAAACATGTTTTATTTTGTCCTCCATGTTTTCTTGCTTACCATGCTTAGCCATCCAGTAGCAAAAAATGGCTCATGGTTTCCTATAGAGCTATCATAACATGCAGTGGACTGTAGGGTCCAACAGATAGTTTCGTTGGTCTGTGTCAGGAGATAACAGATGGCAACAGCAGATGCTGACAAAGGGACAGGCATTTTTGTTTATGTATCTATTTATTTTGCTTTCATATCTTTCCTCTCAGACTGCCAGGATATCGCCAGCAAGGGCGCTACCACCAGTGGCCTTTACTACGTCAAGCCAGCCAAGGCAACGGAGCCGTTCCTGGTCTACTGTGAGATCGATGACACTGGACGTGGCTTCACGGTGCTGCAAAGGGTACGCCGTCATTTTCCCTGGTGAAGGAAAACAACCGTGTGCGGTCTTCATTTCACATACTCGTTGCCCTTGATTTCACCCTCACAGCTTACTAGTTTGTGAAGGAAGAAATCGAAAGAGTAGAAAAAGGCCGCTTTTCCTACTCGTCCGGTGATGGTCCGTCATGCATGAGCATTGCTTGACAAGACTGCTTAATTAACTAGGACACTGACTGTCATTTTAGATAGGTATTGATTACTGTAATGCTGGATGTTTAGAATGGGGAGGCAAAGTAATGACTGCGTGTTGCGACGAACAGTAGAAAACGTACTCTCTGCTGCCTCCCTAGAGACGTGATGGGAGTGTGGACTTCAGGAAGGACTGGGTGCAGTACAAGGAAGGCTTCGGTTACCTCTCTCCTGATGACACCACTGAATTTTGGCTCGGCAATGAGAAGATGCATCTGCTGACAACCCAGTCCACCATCCCAACTGTGCTGAGGATCGAGCTCGTTGACTGGGATGGCAACAGGAAGTATGTAGAAACATTATGTTAACAGATAAGGGTGGGGCGTTTGGGTTGCGCAGCGGTCTATTCCGTTGCCTACCAACACGGGGATCGCCCGTTCGAATCCCCGTGTTACTTCCGGCTTGGCCGGGTGTCCCTACAGACACCGAGGTCGTGTCTGCGGGTGGGAAGCCGGATGTGTCGTGGTCGCTGAACTGGCACCTCATCTGGTCGGTCAGGGCGCCTGTTTGGGGGGGGGGGAATAGCGTGATCTTCCCACGTGCAACGTCCCCCTGGCGAAACTCCTCACTGTCAGGTGAAAGGAAGCGGCTGGCGACTCCACATGTATCGGAGGAGGCGTGTGGTAGTCTGCAGCCCTCCCCGGATTGGCAGAAGGGGGTGCAGCAGCGACCAGGAAGGCTCAGGAGAGTGAGGCAATTGGCCGGATACAACTGGGGAAAAAAAAAAAGAGGGGGAGGGGGACAAAAGATTACATAAGAGCAGGGCAAGGGACCCACAAACAAGGTAAACATAACTTGCCAGTGCAGAAATTAAACTAGCGCAGAAGAGTCATCGCTCCGTTCTTCTTTCCAACGCTCTCACCAGGCACGCCGACTATGCCATGTTCAGAGTGGCGCCGGAGGTCGACATGTACCGTCTGACCTATGCCTACTTCTATGGCGGTGACGCAGGAGACGCGTTTGATGGCTTTGACTTTGGAAACGACCCCAGCGACAAATTCCAGACATCCCACAATGGCGCGCAGTTCAGCACATTTGACAAAGACAATGACAAGTTTCATGGCAATTGCGCTCTTCAAGAGGGCTCTGGATGGTGGATGAACAGCTGCCACGCTGCCCATTTGAATGGCAAATACTACAGGGGTAAGACCAAATTGGTACACCTATTGGTACGACCCCTCAGTCGTACCGAACGCTCATTCACATGCGATTGGTTGTGAAAAAAACATTTTGTGCTCTCTCCATCTAGGCGGAAGGTACTCGGATAAGGACACGACCTTCGACAACGGCATCATTTGGGTCACGTGGCACGACCGCTGGTACTCGTTGAAAGAGACCACCATGAAAATCATTCCTATCAGCAGAATCGGGGGAGGTGGTGGACAGCAGATTGGCATCAAACAGTTCGGAGGACTGGGAGACTCTTAAAATGTAGAGAAGAAGAAGAATAAAAGCACCACTGTATGCAGTTCATTTGAATCTTAAAACTAGCTCACCGAATACTCCACTTAAAACTCTCCAGGTTTTAAGTGTCAGTCATCAACAAATTCCTCGACAAGGAATCTCAGTTTGAATTTGACTCATAGTTCTTACATGATGCTCTGGGACACTGAAAGGATTTCACTTGTTTTGTCATTTGTCTTGTCATTTGTCTCCAGTGTAGATTTGCCTGCAAAATAAATGTCTTTTCTTTATCCCCTGTGTTCTGTTATTGTTATTCTTGCTGTTTTCTTTTTATTTAGTAGGCCAGTCTTATCAGGAACCCAATTTGCCAAGAAGCGTTCCCCGCACAACAGATATCAGCTAATTGTATTTTCAGTCCCCAGCAGTTCAGTGCTAGTCAGCATCCCCTCTTACAAGCTGTGCCATGGAGAAGATCACAGCACTTAATTTATGTGAATTGTAGTATGTGGCTTTGAAGAAGTCTATTCAAAAACGTGCAGTTTATTCATTAACTCTGCTCTATTATGATAAATCCCGACACAGCAACCTTGTTCCCCACAAACACACATGTATGCATGTACACACACACACACACACACACACAATGATAAATGATGTTCATATTCAGTATTCAACTTTAATGATAGATTGAACAATCCTCTGAGTAATGGGTTATGTAATCATACAAGAGGCCTTTTAAAGAAATTAGATTAAAGACTTGAAAGGAGCATGGCACAAATCGATTTGCTTTACTGGCAACAAGGAACAGTTGATCAATTCAGCGCATACATTTTATGATTTAAGAATTTAGGGCAGTGATACTCAAAGTCTAAGAAATCCTCAAATCGAATCAAAAGTTTAGCGACAGGGTTTTCTATTAACAGCGGTTTTCAAACTATGGGTCGCAGCAGGGGGCAGGTGGGTTGCGCATTTCCACAATATCCACAACAAACCCATTTTGTTCACAGACAAAATTTGAGTGAAAAAAAAGAAAAGACTTATCTATTTACTTTTTGAGTCATTGCAAATTAATGCATCTGATTGTCATCTGATTGTCTTCCAAAATATTACCAATATAATGTTTAAAATATGATATATATCAAATATGGTGGGGTGAAAAATCTCCTGTTGTTGGACATAAAGTATCTATCTATCTATCTATCTATCTATCTATCTATCTATCTATCTATCTATCTATCTATCTATCTATCTATCTATCTATCTATTTTTTATCTGTTGTTTTACACTGTACTGAGAAACAGATAATGATTAAGATAAACTGACCTCAAGGGGTACCTATGGTTATGTAAATTTACTACCATGTGTCACTACATTTGTCAATGTGCCTCATTCCCTTAAACGCCCACTTATTGAGTTAATATTGCCCAACAATTCCCTCTGGCTCAACATAGAGGGGTAAGCTAAAAGGACTGACGGGGGTCCTACATAGGTATGTGATGTGCCAACTCCTTTCACTGAGCTTTGATTAGGCGTGTGGCTAAATTTAGAATCAAACTGCATGGGCCAAATATTTTTAAAGGGTTCTGATACAAACACTATGTTACACCCACTTAACAGACCTTCTAATTTAATTGCACGTGTTCTTCTCGTAATTAAACATCACATTGTCTTTCCACTCTTTATATTGGTCAGAATTTCCGAGTTTGAAGGTTGAGATAACCATTAATCAATGTACTTTTGAAAGGCAAACATGGTCTGTGTGCAATCCAAATAGACACTTTGACCAGGGCTCAGGTCAGATGAATAGATAAACGTTATCCCCCCGATTGTCTCGTTGTCGTCTTAAAAAATGCTGCTGGTGAAAATTCAAGATTTGTTAAACGTGAACAGGTTGAGCAGAACACGAGTACCTTATAAAGTGTGTTTTCACAAAGCTGCTTTCTGCAGTCCTGGGTCACTGCCACAAGGCGCCCCCAACAAAAAAGGAGGGGAACAGTTTCGCTTCGCTTTACGACCCGGGAGATAAATATATGACCCGGAACAAGAAACAGCATCCTACTTCCGGTGCGTGGACTTTTCAAGCGGCGATTGTATTTGTTGGGTTTCGCGTAACCAAATAGATATAGTAGTTTCAGTATTTTTTGCCCCCCCTTCCTCCCCAGTCTTAAATCGTTCGTCGTCTGTTTAACATCACGATGACGGAGGTGAGGAAAGATTGCATATCTATTTGTGGTCAGATATTTCTGTTTCCGCTAGGAGGACAGCGTTGTCTCTTCTTTTTTTTTTAAACATACGGTGGGCCTGTCTATTTGCTGGAAGGCGACTAGCCAAACCTCTCTATATCCCGAGATGTGTGTCTTAACTACGGATTGTGTCGTCCATTTCTTAAATAATGAGTGTAATTGGTTGCTTTTACCCTAAAGAGCTTTGCTGTCACCAAGCTAGAAAAAATATAACACGTTGTAAGCCATTATTGTCGTTTGTTTTTTTTTTAGGATGTGCAAAAGCACTCAGTCCACACTTTGGTCTTCAGATCTCTCAAAAGGACACACGATATGTTTGTGTCTGATCATGCCAAACAAGTTCCTCTGGATGAGCAAAGGTAACCCCCATAGGTCTGCTGTACTGTATACGTTTATTCTTTTTGTAAAAACCTATTTATCGAACCTCAGCTGCGTGTCTGTATTTGTTAGGGCTAACGTGCAAATGGCAATCAGATGTTTCCATAACGCCTTTGCTATTTTCCAGTCACAAAGTGAAGCTGTCTGTCAAGCTAAAAGCAGACTATGGTGCTGTGTTGCACATGCCAGTCCTTAAGGAAGGGAAGGACAGATCTTCACATATGCCTGGTGGCATGCAAGGCCATCAAATCTACACACAGTCAGGTAATAATGATAATGATGACGTATTTTAATGCAATGGTTGCTTGTTGCTATGGTTTCTAGAAGAACATTATTTTCATTGATTGACTATTGACTAGTTCTTTGTATTATCAGATACGCATTTGCAATGTATCAATACCTGCGCAGATGCTACAGTTATGTAAAATGTGTGTAGGATATACATAAAACTGATATATAAAATAGTACCTTTTCTTTGTGGTTTATATATTTTTTTCAATCTGTTACATATGTGTGTGTATTCATGTTTTTTTTTTATTTTTATTTTACTTAAGACAGTATTTTTCTTGCACTTTTAACTGTACCAACAATCTACTACTAATACTACTACTACGTTTCGGCTGCTCCCGCTAGGAGTCACCACAGTGGGTCATCCATTTCCATCTCTTCCTGTCCTCTGCATCTTTCTCTGTCACACCATCCACCTGCATGTCCTCGCTCAACCACATCCATAAACCTCCTCTTTTCCTCTTCCCTGGCAGCTCCATATTCAGCATCCTTCTCCCAATATACCCAGCATCTCTCCTCCACACATGTCCAAACCATCTCAATCTTGCCTCTCTTGCTTTGTCTCCAAACCATCCAACCTGAGCTGGCCCTCTTAATATACTCGTTCCTAATCCTGTCCTTCTTCGTCACTCCCAATGAAAATCTTAGCATCTTCAACTCTGCCACCTCCAGCTTTGCCTCCTGTCTTGTATTGTACCAACAATCCCATGTTAAATTGCTAGTGCACTTAATGCACATGGCAATTAAAGAATTTCTGGTTCTGATACCATTTAGGATATTTCCCACCAATAAACATGCATATATACCTTATATTGTTGTTTTCTATGCACACCACCTTTCTCAGAAAAGGTGCGCAAAAAATGAATGTAATCATATTGATGACTTATCTAGACTGATATGAAACATACTGCAGCCATCATCTTAATTTCAGTTAGGTGTCAGACCATGTCCTAAAAGTTTGTTAATTGATGCAAGCTCCAAAAAAAAGAAGGTAAATTAAGCATCTTCAATTTTATTATGCTTTACAAAGATTGGATTTCAGTTCTGATTTGTTCTGCAAGCTGGAATGCAAAAAAATGAAACCTTATTTCTCAATAATGATATTTGCCAGTAGCTCTAAAGCCGGTCCAATAGGAATGATTCTGTGTCTTGTGTTTTAGGAGATGATGCAGACTATCTAATTACTGGGACAAACGCTTACCCGTCTGGACCTGGTAATTATTATGCTGTTGTATTAAAGAATTGCACACCTATCTTACAAACATGTGATGGTTCGCTGGCTTTCATTGGTGTTTGTACAATTTGTTTCAATTCACAGGAATAGCTTTGACTGCAGACACAAAAATTCACAGAATGCCCACAGAGGGAGGAGTCCATTCTATGGCACTGGCGTTGCCACCCTCGCAAGCCAGGTACCTACCATTTTCCACAGTGTTGTTGTTAAGGGTACCATGTTTTATATTTTGGCTCCCCTGAAGCATAACATGACTAGTAAATATCTAAAAGGGTTGGTAAATGGTACCGATGGAAACAAAGTAAAAAATGTATGGCCTCCCCCACTGCCAAGATTTCTGAATAAAGGATAATTCTGGTTTTTACAACCTTGGTCTCAATTTTTATGGGTTTTGCCATTGTGCATATCAGTTATGCAATCATTTTACTCATCAGCATCATCATGGAGATAGCAGACATTGAACCACCGCTGGACACAGTTTTACACTGGTGTCTTACGGGACAGATAGCAGATGGAAACACTTAATTAGCTTAGTACATTTTTAAACATACCCAGAATTTGACCTCTGCCTAATATTTAGGAGCAGTGTGCAGCCATTTCTTTGGCACCCAGCAACCAGCTCCAGATCTAGAGCCAGTTCTGAGGTCATTTGCAGTGGCAGAAGTTTATCCCTAACATGCATGTCTTTTTGTGTCGGGGGGAAACTGGATCACCCAGAGAGAAAAAAAACCCCCACTTCAACACAGGGAGAACACACAAACTCCAAACAGAACAGCCCATGTGGCCCCTGTTGGTTTTGAACCCAGGACCTTCTTGCTGTAAGGCAACGGTACTAACCACTGAGCACCGTGCCATGGAATACAGTTGTCAGACATGTTTTAATGAGTCCAACTTAATCCAATTACTAAACCATGTATTTGGGAGTGTAAACAAAAATGAAAGCCAAAAGCGATTGCTTGAAATCTCCAATATTGTCAAAAATGGTCAATGATGACATTGCTGAGCTACTTCCTGGTTCAACTTGCAGGAATGACCACCTCATGTACTGTAGACAGTAGAACTCATTGACTAACTGCCCGGCCAGTTCAACTGGGAAATCATAGATCATGGGAAATCATCAGCATGCTCTATGTGAGACACTAGGGATTTTTGTTGTTGAAAAGACAAGTTTAAGGATCATTTTCCATGGTGCTCAAAGACACTGTTGTAAAGCTGTGTGCATCAGGGGTCCTGTGTCAAAGATCTTCACAATGAAGCTGGTGAGTGAAATGATATCATATCTTACATGCATGATGGCAAAAATATGAAAATAAACCCCTGATTGTAAATTGTGAGCTAGGGCGGCTGAGTTGTTTTTAATATTTGTCTTGATCCATGCTCAATAATCCAGGTAAGGAAATCCCGGAAAGTTGAAGTGGGAGCAATGTTTCATCACTCATCTATTAAGTGACTTTGTCAGTCTCTTCATTTGTTGCGAGACTGACGAAGTCACTTAGATGAGTTATGAAATGTGTCTTCCACTAAACGTTGTATCCAGATTAACTGATTCAACTTCCTGGGATGTTTTCGTTGTTTGATACTCGGTCACTGAAAGACTTGGCTTGCAGTCTTTGGAAAACTGTAGTGATTGCAGAAAACATCATCTACTGTTTTCAAAACTGGTAGACATAGCAAACATGCTGTTATTTGACTACCTCTCTATCTACATTTGTAACTAAGTGACTTTCAACCCTTAGTGATGATATAATTGGAGAGGTGTAACCAATGTTTACTTTTAGGCAGGAAACTAGTCGCACTGCAGCCAGTGTTGGTGACATCCTTAGACATGCGGGAGGAGCAGAGAGATCCCAACCCCCTTCAAGCACTGTGGTAGGACCTAACATCCCATTCAGTCTTGGTGAAGCATCTGAGAAAGATGTGCAGCATTCATGAGACATTCGTTATGTTTATTCTAGTCTATCATGGAAGGAGGTGGCACCAAAAATTCAGCACTCGTAAGGAAAGCGCCAACCATGCCCAAACCCCAGTGGCACCCACCATGGAAGCTGTTTCGGGTAATTAATTACCTTAGGTTTTTACCATTATGATATGTTGTTCCTTTCCCCTGCTTTTTGAGAAATAACTAGCACAGGGACACTACACCTCTGCATCTTCAACTCATCCCATGTGCAGTTTTTGATGGTAGCTTGTTTTTTGTTTTCCTGGTAGGTCATCAGTGGCCACCTTGGCTGGGTGAGGTCCATAGCTGTTGAACCTGGGAATCAGTGGTTTGTCACAGGGTCTGCTGACAGAACTATAAAAGTGAGTAAAGTCTTCGGTGTTATGATTATACTTGGTATCTGTTCTATTGATATTGCTTAGTCTTTGTTGACACCTAACATGTTTGGTGCGGTTTAAACGGACTCTGGTGCGTTTGCCCCTTTAGTCCGGTTTGTTTGGGCAGGTGTGAACAGTGTCATTCGAGCTCTGGTGTGGACCAAAAAAGAGAGACTGCTTGAAAAGATGCATTTCAGTCGCTTCCGGGTGAATTGAGGTGCTGTTGTGAACGCTACCAGTACCAAACTCAGGAAATTGTGAAAAATTAATAGCAGGATTTTCTGGACATTTCACCTCATCGTCTGTCCACGTATGCCCTCTCGTTTGCAATGTCTGTTCATTGTAATTCACTGTCTGGTGAAGGTACAAACTAGAGCCTTGCTTAGGACTGTTGTCTCAACTCCGCTCCCGTCTGCTCCCGCTGGATTTCTGACCATTACCGCCCGCTTCCGCGATGTGTGTCCACTTCCACCCGCACCTGCAAACATTTTGACAGTTCATGCCCACACAATAGAGTTCCATTGATTTTGTGTCTCCTTCCATCCCACATTATTTTATTGTGTAGCATTAATAAAGAGATGCATACCTATCAGTAATAACGTAGTGACATTACATTCTGGTGCATAATTACATTCATAGAAGTGCAATAATTACAGTTATTCTAGTGCAATAGATACACATATTCTACGGCAAAATTACATTTTATTTATTTTACTTATTATTTTAGAACATATGTTGTTGGCTGTGGTTGTTTTGCTGATATTTTTTTGTTTCCCTGTGTCTTTTTTTAACGCTCTGATCTGGAGTAGTGCTCCTAGTTTTTCAAATACAGTGGTTGGGTGAGGCAGATCATCTTATGTATCAAATTTGCCATATTTAGGTGCCACATTAAGAACATGTTGAACTATATCAACAAAACCTTTCCCCGGCGATAAAGTCATACAGCCGAATGTCTCCACAGCAAAGTGCGACACACTTCTCGATAGTATCTTGCGTAATATGTGCAGGAAGAAGGGCTTTATCTTTGAGGGAGAGCTTCTTTTGACTGGGGAAAACAGAGCAGGTATGTCGACTCATCCCAGAGGTGCCAGATTTTTGCCCGTTGCAGATCAATACTTTTTGCACATTTGACACGTAACATCCATCCATCCATTCTCTTAACCGCTTAGCCTGCGCTCAGGGTCACGGGGATGCTGGAGCCTATTCCAGCAGTCACTGGGTAGCAGGCAGGGAGACAAATATTTCCAAATGTCAGACTTGCCTCGCTTTGCTTTTTTATTGTAATGATGACCTGCTTAGATCTTCTTTTCAACTGTCTGCATCCATCTGGTTAGCGCTAGCTAAATCCCAGGACTCGCAGTTAATTTTTTTGGCCACCTGCTCCTACCTGCAGCAAAGTTAAAACCGCCTGCTCCTGGGGCGTCTGGGTAGCATAGCGGTCTATTCCGTTGCCTACCAACATGGGGATCAACGGTTGGAATCCCCACGTTACCTCCGGCTTGGTCCGGCGTCCCTACAGACACAACATGCCGTGTCTTTGGGTGGGAAGCGGGATGTGGGTATGTGTCGTGGTCGCTGCACTAGCACCTCCTCTGGTTGTTCGGGGGGGGGGCTGGGGGGAATAGCGTGATCCTCCCACGCGCTACGTCCTCCTGGTGAAAGTCTTCACTGTCAGGTGAAAAGAAGCGGCTGGTGACACCACATGTATCGGAGGAAGCATGTGATAGTCTGCAGCCCTCCCCGGATCGGCAGAGGGGGTGGAGCAGGGACCGGGGCGGCTCAGAAGAGTGGGGTAATTAGCCGGATACTATTGGGGAGAAAAAGAGAGAGGGGTGAAAAAACAACGCCTGCTTCTGTGAGATTTGCGTCGAGTCCCACGGGATCCCAATCCCAATGTAGTCCTCTAGTCCGAACGACCCAAACGTCATATGGTTTTACTTGGATTATCAATTACAATAATTCATAGTTTTATATAGCTATACAGTGCATCTGGAAAGTATTCACACCCCTTCACTTTCCCCACATTTTGTTATGTTACAGCCTTATTCCAAAATGGATTGAATTCCTTTTTTTTCTCAATCTACACACAATACCCCATAATGACAAAGTGAAAAAGGTTTTGTAGAATTTTTGCAAATTTATTAAAGATAAAAAACGGAAATATTGCACGTACATAAGTATTCACACCCTTTACTCAGTACTTGGTTGAGGCACCCTTGGCAGCGATTACAGCCTCAAGTCTTCTTGGGTATGAAGCTACAAGCTTGGCACACCTATATTTGGCGTATTTCTCCCATTCTTCTCTGCAGATCCTCTCGAGCTCTGTAAGGTTAGATGGGGAGCGTCGCTTCACAGCTATTTTCAGGTCTTTCCAGAGATTTCAATGGGGTTCAAGTCTGGGCTCTCGCTGGGCCACTCAAGTACATTCACAGACTTGTCCCGAAGCCACTCCTTCGTTGTCTTGGCTGTGTGCTTAGGGTCGTTGTCATGTTGAAAGGTAAACCTTCGCCCCAGTCTGAGGTCCTGGGCGCTCTGGAGCAGGTTTTCATCAAGGATCTGTCTGTACTTTGCTCCATTCATCTTTCCCTCAATCCTGACTAGTCTCCCAGTTCCTGCCGCTGAAAAACATCCTCGCAGCATGATGCTGCCACCACCATGCTTCACTGTAGGGATGGTATTAGCAAGGTGATGAGAGGTGCCTGGTTTCCTCCAGACGTGACGTTTGGCATTCAGGCCAAAGAGTTCAACCTTGGTTTCATCAGACCAGAGAATCTTGTTTCTCATGGTCTGAGAGTCCTTTAGGTGCTTTCTGGCAAACTCCAAGCGGGCTGTCATGGGCCTTTTACTGAGCAGAGGCTTCCGTCTGGCCACTCTACCATAAAGGCCTGATTGGTGGAGTGCTGCAGAGATGGTTGTCCTTCTGGAAGGTTCTCCCATCTCCACAGAGGAACGCTGGAGCTCTGTCAGAGTGACCATCGAGTTCTTGGTCACCTCCCTGACCAAGGCCCTTCTCCCCCAATTGCTCAGTTTGGCTGGGCGGCCAGCTCTAGGAAGAGTCCTGGTTGATCCAAACTTCTTCCATTTATGAATGATGGAGACCAGTGTGCTCTTCGGGACCTTCAAAGCTGTAGAAATGTTTTTGTACCCTTCCCCAGATCTCTGCCTCGATAAAATCCTGTCTCGGAGGTCCACAGACAATTCCTCTGACTTCATGGCTTGGTTTCTGCTCTGACATGCACTGTCAACAGTGGGACCTTATATAGACAGGTGTGTGCCTTTCCAAATCATGTCCAATCAATTCAATTTACTATGGGTGGACTCCAATCAAGATGTAGAAACATCTCAAGGATGATCAGTAGAAACAGGATGAACCTGAGCTCAATTTTGAGTGTCATGGCAAAGGGTGTGAATACTTATGTACATGCAATATTTCAGTTTTTTATTTTAAATAAATTTGCAAAAATTTCTACAAAAACTTTTTCACTTTGTCATTATGGGGTATTGTGTGTAGATTAATGAGAAAAAAAAGGAATTTGATCCATTTTGGAATAAGGCTGTAACATAACAAAATGTGGGGAAAGTGAAGGGGTGTGAATACTTTCCGGATGTACTGTAGAGCTGCGCTTAGTCCCTCATTGACATGTTTCGAGTCATTTTTTAACAGATGCAAACAGTCGCCTGAGATTTCGCAAGACATGTGGGATGTGGGACAGATTTATAATGTCCGCTCATTGCAGGCTACCAACACAAAAAGGTATTGAACTTTGATATAATGCATGTCAGACAAAGTATGACACATTTATGACCCTACAAGATATAACATGCTTGAAAAATGACTAGAAAATAAATTGCTGTAGGCATGACCACTGGTAAATAATGAGCGACGTGTACTTTGATTGGGGGGGGGGGGGGTTTGGCAGGAGTACATTAATTTTCGACCAGTCAAACTGCGACGTGGGAGAGCAAAGACATTTAAGCAGAAAACACCAGAGATTATTACCGTTGGATAATAATCAGAATTAACTGTTAAACGTTTAAATAGAGAAATGTGTACTTTTAAGTGGAGGACATCGTCTCGGTATGTGGGACGTCCAGGGGACAAAGGGTGAAAATGTTGTGCAGCACAACGTTAAGCGGAACACCTTGTCACTCTTTGCAGAGTTAAACAAAACACAAACAAGTCTGTCCTTTAGCTCCCGAGATATGCTGCAGAGCATGCTGTTACCAAAACCAACTAATGGAATGAGTCATTGGTTTGTCTGTTGACTTTTGGGTCATTTGCAAAAAAACAAAAAAAAATACAAAAGTGAACCCTCAACTGAGCAAACACAAAATTCATTCAAGTAATACAATCGGGTCACAGGTGTGAACACAGCCGTACACTCCTGACACGCCGCTGTTTATTTTATATGAAGTCTTCGATTTGGGATTAAACAAAATTTCGCAGCTGAAATGGAAACTGAGAGAATATTCCATGCAAAAGAATTGACATAAAGGCCTCTTGCTACATGAGGGGACTTGATGATATTGTCTTATTTATTCTAGCACCAACAGCTACTTGTTTGGGAAGGGCAAATCGGTTACTCCCATCACACCTCCCATCTATTGAAGCTGCGGTATTTTAGAAATTTGTAGGGTTTGTTTTTTAGATGTGAAGCATCTCCTAGTCTTGGAAAGAAACTCTCTCTGTGGGGCGGGGGTATGTCCTTATGACACAAAAAAAAGAAAACTGATGGGACTGTAGAGTTTAAATGTGTTCAGCATGGCTTGAAGATGAAAACAAAGAAACTGCAAAAATATTGTACAATTTCAGCTACACCATAAAAGTGAACAGCTCAGCGTTCAGTGCCCTGTCTGCGAGTCCCCGTCAGATGGTTTATGTCAAGCCTTACTGGAGGAATTACAAGTGGCATTGATGAGCCGTGCCCTTCGGTAGAAGTCATCAGAGTTGTTTCAGCTTTGTGAAGGGGTGGAGCGTTCACTGCACTAGGCTCTAAAAAGAGGACGGTTTGAGTGCTCAAAGCATGACCTTTCCCTAGAAAACAGTTGGATGGACACACAGCTCAGGTCTACCGAATGCAAATTCACCAAATCCGTGCTTGCTTGGAATCGATAACAGTGGCAATTTACATCTATGAATTGAATCCTTGTACTTTTTTGATTTTATCTCTCTTGTGTTAATTTCGTAATTTCTTTTTTCTTTTTTTTCTCTTTTTTGTAAATTGACTCCTCAAGTGATTGTCAAGCAGTATCCAAGTGATTAATAGTATTTTTTGCACTTAATGAGTAAGAGTTACGTGGCAATTACATCCATAAGGTACTTATGGCAATATGGAAGCATTTTTGTCATGGTGTCATTTACTCTGTTGCCAAGCTCAGGGAGCACTATGGTTTATCGCTGAATTTCTGGAAATGGGCATTAGGTAATTTGAAGGTTATTCTCTTGACAGATCTGGGATTTGGCTAGTGGTAAGCTGAAGCTCTCTCTGACCGGACACATCAGCACAGTTCGCGGTGTGGCTGTCAGTAACCGCAGCCCCTACCTATTTTCCTGTGGAGAAGATAAGCAAGTCAAGTGTTGGGATCTGGAGTACAACAAGGTTTGACATTGGATTTTGCACTTGGAGGCAGGGTGGCCCGGCCTTTACGTGGAGGGCTTGAATTTAAATCCCATTGTCCGCAAATATTTTCTGTTGTAAATCGTTTATGAGCAGGAAACCAAATCCTTACCAGCTCCATAGACACAATTCTCCCTAGAAGGTAGTGCAGGCAAAAAGATTTTCTGTGCAGGGGTAAATTAAATGTAACATTAGTGAAGGACACATATAGGAATTATTTAGGAGTGACTATACAAATTATATTTCTATTTTGAATTATTATTATAAGATGCACTGTAAATTTATTTTGTCTGAAATGGAATGCTGAAGCCATAAAACAAATTTTTCATTCAGTTACAGCCTGGCAATCCCTTGATAGTGTGTGTGTGTGTGTTAGGTCATCAGGCATTACCATGGACACCTGAGTGCCGTGTATGACTTGGACCTTCATCCAACGATTGACGTTCTGGTAACATGCAGCAGAGACGCCACAGCAAGGGTAAGCTTTTACACTGATATGCTAAAGAAACTTGGCCTCAGATCCTGTTCAAGTCTAAATACCTGTTTTGATCATCGCAGTGAGGTTTAAAGTCAACAACATACACTGGTGAAAGTTTACAAGGACATAGTGGATTACTTGGCAGAGAGACTGCCCCTGTTTTGGTCTCCCTGCCAAAAGCGGTGGTCTCTCTGCCAGCTGGAGGGTGAGGTTTGAGCTGTGTCTGCAAATATTCGCTGTGCCAAAGTGGCCTAGGGGAAAACAAAACAGCTCTAGTATCCTTTAAAGGGAAATTGTATTTTTTAAGCTAAGCCCAATTTTCCTATCATAAGGAGTCAAACCAAGCAATGATTGCAGACTCTTTTAAATATATTCAGGAGTGAGGTTGCTCATAAAGTAAAACAAGGTCTATCAGTGCTCTGACTGGCTGTACTGGGATTGTCTTAATAATGAAAAGTGTTTTCAGACACACACTGGCCTCGAGTTGTAAGCCAGTGTGACATCCCATGGGTGACGGTGAAAAACAGAAAAGTTAAAGGTTGATCACAGTATTTTTAAACCTGGGCCCTATTTTCCAACCATTTGGTGTCTTATGCCCCTTTTCTACTACATGGTACCGGCTCGACTCGACTCGCCCTTTTTTCATTTTCCATTACTGGAAAATACCGGCATTTTGCTGTTACCACTTTTCTGGTACCACCTTTGTTGAGGTTCCAAAACAACTGGAGCGGGTACCAAAATCAATGCAGACCTGTGGTTGGTCAGAGAAATGCATCATTTTGCATCACCAATGCGAGCATGGGATATCACCTGGCATTTTTAAATATCAAAGCGGAGTTATCTTAAAAGTACATTTTGAAATTGAAAACCAGGCGTTGCTATGACGACCAGCTACACTGAGGGGGTACTGTTACGGCAATGGAAAACAACACAGGAGCGAGTCGAGTCAAGTTGAACCGCTACCATGTAGTGGAAAAGGGGCATAAATGGCTAATAGGGACAGACATTTTTGGAATTGGTCCACTACTGAGTGAGAACGCTTCAGCCAGTGGCCACGAAACAGGCCGCAATGTAATCTGCCGGGGCAAGTGCGCCCGTCAAAGTACGTCCACTAAAAGTGCTTGTTCTTGCCACTGATAGGCTCAGATTGTTATTATAAGTGTCTGACAACTTTATGGAAAGGATAACTATAGAGGTAGACTTGTCGAACCCGTAACAGAAGTCTAGCTCAAGGAGAAGTCTCACTCTGAGTTCTCGTGGGAGGTGAGTTGTTGCAGGAAGACAACGGTGGAAACGTGAGTGAGAGTTGGAAAGAGGAGTGCCAGGAAGAGTTTGTTGTGTTGACATACAGAAAGCTTTGCTTAGCATTATCTAAGAGATAAAAATAATAACAACGGTTCGTTTTTTAGCATTTCTGAGTTGTGCCAACAAAATGTCGCCGCACCCTTTCTCGCAGCTTTCATTTCAGAGAAGAGAAGAAATCCTTTACCAAAGCACTTTCCCCTAAAGGAAAATGCTGCACCGAAAGTGAAGAGACCTGCTGCAGACAGTCATGGTAATGTTACTTGCTATGAATGATGTTTGATCAAGGCTATAATACCCACGTATAGGAGCGTTTTAATTAGGCAGAGAAGTGACGTCTTAAGATGAAAGCAGAGAGAGGAAATGAGAGCTCGGGCGTCCTTGATAACAACTCAGCTTTGCCGTTGCATCTGATAGGGA
The DNA here is from genome assembly GCF_029633865.1 of Lampris incognitus. Lineage (NCBI taxonomy): Eukaryota > Metazoa > Chordata > Actinopteri > Lampriformes > Lampridae > Lampris > Lampris incognitus. The sequence continues at coordinate 10,991,494 of NC_079215.1, read as the reverse complement.
TGTTGCCCCCAGTATAGTTGGCTTTGCATATCGTTTACGACTAATAGGCAGTTTACGTGGCGAGGAATCGAAGATTTAACCACCGTCAGTCAATCCAAGTCCCCATGCCAACTGTGCGGTGCACTTCAGTCAGTGAATGTGGACATGTGTATAGTGGAGAGAGCACTGTTCCCCAGTGTTGGTGATAGTGATGTCATTGTGCCCAAATGAGCAACACAAGAGCATACAGCCACTCAAGGACGGCAAGTGTCGGTTTCTAAAATGCACTTGAGTGAATGGTCAGCTCTGATAAGACTCAGCACGACTTCTTTTTTAGTAAACATCCAAAACCACGCCCTCGGAAGAAGCGAAACGTAAAGAAAAAGGTCTATCTCTGTTGGGATCCTTTCCATAATGTTGTCAGACACTTGTAATAACAATCTGAGCCCATCTGGCAAAAACAAGCACTTTTAATGGACGTACTTTAATTGGCACACTTGAACTGGCAAATTACATTGCAGCCTGTTTCGCGGCTGCTGGCTGAAGTGTTCTCGCTCAGTACTGGACCAATTCCAAAAATGTCTGTCTCTATTAGACATTTAGACACCGAATGATGGGAAAATAGGGCCTGGGTTGTAAAATACCCAAATTACTCTTTAAGCTTATACCAAAAAATGAAAAGGAGGAAATCTTGGCTCGGTGGGTTGGTTCATGGGAAGAGTAGTTTTTAACTAATTTTTGATAGACTATTTTTTATTGTTGCCTAATCGCATTTTTCTACAGCAAATAATTGCAAATGTTATTCCTGCCTTGTTTTTGAATATCGCTAAATCACAAAAGAGATGAGATCCTTGTTGACATTGAGTACTGCTATTTGAATTTCCTTCCTGCTCTTAAAGGTGTGGGATATCAGGACAAAAGCCAACGTGCACACACTGTCTGGCCACACCAACACTGTGGCCACAGTAAGATGCCAGGCTGCAGAGCCACAAATCATCACAGGTAAAATGTAAACTATCTGTGAGCATTCAGTACAAACCCTTTTTGTAATACACTCGCTGTTTTTATTATTCCATTATTATTATTGTTATTATTGTTATTATTATTATTAACTATGATGTCAAATTACGTTGTGACCTTTCAGGTAGCCACGACTCAACCATCAGGCTATGGGATTTGATTGCTGGGAAGACTAGAGCCACTCTAACCAACCATAAGAAATCTGTCCGTGCTGTAGTGTTGCACCCCAGACAGTAAGCAAACTCAGACTGTTTCTGTATGCCTTTGCTGATTGTAATAACAAATATAAGCAGTATTATTGCCGTAACATTAATTTAAAGTTAACAATTTTGATATTGTTTGCCATGCCATTTAACAGTACTAAAACACATTAACGGTTTGGATTGTGCTTAGCGGTTGTTTTCCGTCTTTTATAGATACACCTTCGCCTCGGGGTCTGCTGACAATATCAAGCAGTGGATGTTCCCAGATGGAAACTTCATCCAGAACCTGTCAGGACACAATGCTATCATCAACACTCTGGCTGTTAATTCTGATGGCGTGTTGGTGTCTGGAGGTATTGATAACCACTGTTACTGTTACACCCCCCCCCCCAATAAGTCCTTGCTGTCATATGTAGCACTCATGTTTCAAAAATTATGGTGGTTTTAGTATTGACTAACAGTTTTGGGGTTTTTTTCTGCTCCAATGAGCTGAGACCTAACTCATCTTCACCTTTATTTTCTCCCTGTAGCTGACAATGGAACTATTCACATGTGGGATTGGAGAACAGGCTACAACTTCCAACGGATCCACGCCGCTGTGCAGCCTGGATCCTTGGACAGTGAATCAGGGATCTTTGCCTGCATGTTTGACCACTCGGAAAGCAGACTGATTACAGCTGAAGCTGACAAGACCATCAAAGTATACAAGGAGGACGACACAGCAGTAAGTCACACAGTCGAAATAAAAATCACTTTTTATTTCGCTCAGCCTTTATTGTATCACTGCAAATTGATCAGTATGGACAAATTTAGGTAACACATAATAATAATATTATTATTCAGTAATCTACTTACATTATTGAATTATATGAATTTTCCAGCCAACAAATGGATCATTGCTGAGCTCTGCTTTCTTACTTTCAGACAGAAGAAAGCCATCCAGTCAACTGGAAACCAGAGATCCTCAAGAGGAAACGATTTTAAAAAACTTTTTTTTTTGTTTTGTTTTTTTTTGTTTTTTTACTATTGTCATAGAAACCATTTAAAAACATTTGTTCAACCAGGCCGTCTGTTGTATTCATAATTATTGCTTTCATTTGGATTATCTTAATGAGGAGACAAACTTAGATTAGCAAAAGCTATTTTGACAATTATTGCCACTTTTGAAAAAAAGAAAAGTCCCTCCAATGCTTCCCCTCAATCTAAAAACCATTTGCAGTCTTCAGTGTATGATGTTAGCCCAATAAAGCTGCCATTTTGGACTGCCAGGAACATGCCAGAATGTTTGTTCTTGATGATGACGGCTCTCTCGGGGCTCTGGTTCATCATGTCCACCAACAGCAGCCACTCCTCAGCCCCATGAGGAAGGGTTTTAGTGTACAAATATTCCCTGGTGGGGTCAAAGCCTGCGAAGGGACAAACATTAGGCCCTCTCGGGTTTAATGACATGCCTCCTTGAAAAGAATTGTACATAGTGCGGCTCAAACATTACCCATTTTTCTGACTTATAATCAGATGTTTATCGGTTCATTGATTAAAAATAAGACTCCCCAAGGCATTCCTGTATTTGACTTTGTGAAAATGAACGGCAATACATGTACTTACCTAGAAATCCATTGGTGACGACGTTCCGGTAATATTTACAGTTGTCACCCTTTATCTCTTCCCAGAAGCCAAGCTCTTCCGGTTTGTCGTGTAGCTCTACTGTGCTGCTGGTGTCACTACCTGGGTGAAATAGCTGCTCACCTGATAAATCACATCATAGTTTTAGCTAAGTATGTATAGTAAAAGTTGAGGAACTGCATCTTGCTTAAAACACGAATGTTAATGATCCCCTGGATTGTTCTGTATTGAGCCAAGTTGCCATGTAAAGGTTTTTAATATCATTACGCTATTATGAGTCTCTAGCTGTCATTTTGCTTGTGTGTATTCTTCGTGTCTATGACAAACCAAAAGATAATAGCCCGTTTGTACCTGACTCCTGCATGTAGAGCATTGAGATCGCATGGCGAAACCTTCGACCCGGCTCCTTTTTCAGGGTATGTTTCCTTTGTGGCTCGTCTTCATCCCTTACTTGTAACGGAGCCTCTTCCACAGACAGGAGGTGACCAGCATTAAAGATCATCTCCTCTTCCAGAGACTGGAGACAACTTTCAAAGTGCTCTTCACTCTTCTCTGCGTTTCTGGAGAATAGTCACAGCAACAACTTGTGACCTGATATTTAAGAAGTTGGTAGCAGACTTAACATTTGTGCAACACTGCATGAACCTTTATTAGCCACAAAAATACCCACATATTAGGCCACGTTTAAAAGTAGCACATTCTGAGTAGTCGTTTTTTGCAAAACAGTTGTTCAATGAACATTGTGAAAATAGTTGTTTACAGTGTTGTAGGACTCGATTTTAAGGACTCGTGGCTCGACTGGGACTTGAGCACTGATGACTTGGACTCGAGCATTGACTGCATTCGGACTCGGGAAGTTGGAGATGAGGACTCGGGCTTGTTAGTTGATAAACACATGTTTTTGTTTTGTTTTTTTGTTAGTTTTTTGTAATAGTTGTAACCGGTTATTTTCTTGCCCGGTGCGGGATTCGATACGAGGTGTACTGCACCACAAGGCGACATCACTAACCGGTCGGCTAAAGGGTCAGACACGTTAGCTAGGGGCTAACGTGTCTTATCAGTAGTTTACATGGGTCCTAATAATTTGGCATAAGATGTTGATACCCATATTAATACCTTGTATATCAATACATTATTCAATTTCGTGCCAGGGCAGGCACGTGTTCCACCTACATGCGGATTCACGTGCATACCCTCGTGTTCAGTAACTGCAAAGATGCCGGAAGGGACGCCCCGAGTTGTGCGCTTTGCTTACATGGATTTTACATCCAAATCCAGCAAGAGCACTGCTAGATGTTGGATATGTAAACGAACTCTTGAGAAGAAGACCGGGGCCACCTCAAACTCCGACAGACATCTGTCGAGGATGCACCCAGAGAAGTAAGTTGAGATGCAATTAGCTGATATGTTTGGTGATCAGTTAACGTTAGCTAACTAGCTAGCTAGCCAACGTTAGCCAAGTTATGCGCCTAACCTAGCTTGCTAATTGGTGTGCCATCAGTGTCAGTAGCTAGCTAGTGTAACCGGTTATTTTCTTGCCCGGTGCGGGATTCGATACGGCGTGTACTGCACCACAAGGCGACGTCGCTAACCGCTCGGCTAAAGGGTCAGACCCGTTAGCTAGGGGCTAACGTGTCTTATTAGTAGTTTACATTAGCAACATTAGCTGGCTCACTATTAGCTCTACAGCTAGAGGCAACTGTCTCGACGAAAGACAGTCTAATAATTTTCAGACAGGATCGATTTCAAGCCCTTGGCTTCTACCGAGAGAGTAATTAGTTAAAGTTGCATATGTGTCTTTATCGATGCAGTGAATCGGTTTGTGCCCAGTGGCGCCCCCAAGGGGTGGCCACGGCCACCCTGATACTATCCCTGCCCCCCCCCCCCCAGCCACGAGTCGCATATGCAGAATATGCTTCTGATTATGCAGAATATGCTTCTATCTGATATTTTACATTAGGTGCTGTTCATTTAAATCCATAATGTATATTTTTCTTAACTCTCCTATTGACAGATTTCAGCTAGCCTATACAGTATACTACAACAGCATAATACAATTCCCGAAATTCAGTCATGGCTTTTGGTTTTGGTGTGCCACCCCAAGATTTTCAGTGGCCCCATTTGGCCCCCCCTATGAAACATTTCTGGGGGCGCCACTGTTTGTGCCGCCAAGAATCGAGTTCCCGCCTGTTAGGGTGATAACTAGAACTCATGCAATGATGGTGCCAAAAACCTTTTGGCCTGGTGAGAATGATTTTGGTTTGCCTGTTCATTTTATTTGCTACTTTTATTTGTTGATGAGACGTGACCCGTGTAGTTCAGAAGGCCATCCGACCTGAAGTCCAACCACAGGAGGCCTGCGGTGATCAGGCCGAGCCACTCGCTGGCCTCCCAGTTCTTGGCCAGCATCACAGGTACCGTCACCACCTCCCTGCTGTCAGCATAGCTCAGCTCCTTCTTGCAACTGCGGGAGGCCTGATAGGCTGGAGTCATGAAAGGACAAATGACTGCAGCCTCCTCCACACCAGCTGCCGTCCTAACAAAACACATACACGCCTAACTCCAAAGTGTCATAACAAGTTAGGCTTCAGTGTTTGATTGATTGATTGATAGATATGATCGGTATTGGTAAACTACATACTAGTTTCCATGGGTAACTTTCTGTCAAAGGACTACTCACACGCCATTGATGTTGCCTGTCACCCCTCCTTCAATATCCATCCATGCAGGTAAGCCGTCCTCTTTGAGGCGGTTGTATATTTTTTTCACAAGAGCCTGGTCATCCCACTGGTAGGACAGCATAACATGAGAGGGCGTTTTCTCTTTCCCACTAAAACACGTAATGCAACAAGCTTATGTTTAGCTGATGTTATGGTTTAAGTGTGCTTCAGACAGAGCAAATCGTGTGTACCATTTGCTTGACTGGGGCGATTTTCTCAGGTTACATCCGTTGCTTGGTTGCAGTATTTGCACCAATGAGAGTTTGAACACACACCATGCCCACAGACTAGACATGCAGCCAGGTTTCATCTCTTCATGAAGGGGGATGTTTAGGAAGACATTACCGCAACAGCTCATGGAACCAAGGGGAGTTCCCGAGTGACTCAGAGTGAAAAGTGAATTACAGGCCTACGTATTTGTTTTTTATGAAACTGCGAATCCTATATAATCAGCTGTAATATATGATGTATAATATGTGCTTTACACAGGGACCGCGTCTGCCTTGTGGACCATTGGTACTCGTTGATTGCTTGTATGGGGTGATGTTGAGTAGCTTATCCATATGCAACCAAAAGTTCCCGCTAGCTACATTACTAATACCCGATATTTATAACTTTCCATCTGCCACCTTGACTTGGCGATGACTTTTAATTAATCGCCGACATGATTCGACGCGACGCGTGCAGCACTTGTTCTCGCCAGTAGAGGGAGCCACGTCAACACAGTATGGCTTGCCGAAATGGAAAATGTGTTTTGTTTTGTCACCCCCACCCCCCCACCCCGACCCCCAGCTTGGTTAATTGCATGGTATAGCTTCCCTTTTGTTCGTTTAGTCACACGTGTGATAGGGTTTATTCCCAAAGTTTATTAGGGCACATTACCGGTTTAAGCCCAATCTGACGTCTTTCCCTTGAACGTCCCAAGATGTGATTTAGGAAGAAAGAAAAAGTAAACCACTATTATTAGTTTATACAAGAGTCAGCATGAGGTCTTGTTGCGTGCGTGCGTGCGCGCGCGCGCGCGGGCAGGGGGTGCGTGCGTTTTGTGCGCGCGCGCGCGCGTCTTACCACACGTCACGGTAAGATTAGTCTAATTTAATCTTGGACAATCACCAATGCACAGATAAGTGTCCGACGGGCCGGAGCGATAGTCCGCATCAGGAGGTGCGCTTGGTGTGCGGTTCGTAATTCCCGCGGAAAGTGCGGACGAGGTGAGAAATACCGCTCAGGAGTACCGGCACTTTACTTCAACGAAGAAAGCCCGCCGAAAGAAAACTTGCGGCGGCGCGTCCACGGTCCTTCCCCTCGGGCCGCCGGCGTGAAACGTAGCCACCTCCGCTGAGTTTAGGGGTGTCGGAGGCGGGACGGCGGAATATGTAGAGGGGGGACTCGGACTCGGCTGCCAGAACTGGCGATGCGCGACGGGGGCAGATGGCTCGGCGGAACGTGAGAGCCGCCGTTCTCCTCCGGCGGCTTGCCTTGTGGCTGCTCTGCGCGCCCTCGTTCGCACAGGTGCGCAACCTCACGCTCTCCGTTGAGGAGGGTTTGCCCGCCAAAACCATCGTCGGAGACCTCGGAGCTGGACTGTCGACGCCCAATACTGGGTTCTTCATCTCCGAGAGCAGAGACTCCTACGTTTTCCGAGATCTGGAAATAGATGCGGACACCGGCATAATATCCACGGCCCTCGTTCTGGACAGAGAGAGCAGAGATAAGTATGAATTTGTGGCGGCCACGCTCACGGGTGAGATGATAAAGGTCAAAATAGTGGTAAAGGATGTGAACGACCATTCCCCTAGATTTACCTCCGAGAGCGCTGACTTGGATATATCGGAGTTAAGCCCACCCGGATCTCGGTTTGAACTTGAAGGTGCCAAAGACCAAGATGAGGGCAGGTTCGCCACCCAGGGCTACCGAATCACTGAAAGTGAGATGGGGGAATTATTCAAAGTGGAATACCGCAATGGATCAGACAACCCCTTCAACCTGGACCTCATACTCACCAGCAAACTGGACAGAGAAGTAAGAGACGCTTACACGCTGACCATCGAAGCGTTCGATGGGGGCAGCCCAGCTAAGACGGGAAGGCTTCAGGTGAACATCCATGTCTTGGATGAGAATGACAACCCGCCCACGTTTAGCCAGACAGAATATCACGTCGCGGTGTCTGAAGATGCTCCCATGATGTTTGCCGTCTGTCAGGTTCATGCCACAGACCTTGACCTTGGCGACAATGGCCTCATCACCTATGAGATAAACAGACGATCAAGTGACCCGAATGAGATTTTTTTCATCAATGAAACCACTGGGATGATTTACATCAACAAACCACTCGATTTTGAGACTCAGTCATTTCACGAGTTGGTTATCAGCGCAAGGGACAGTGGCGCTCAACCTGAGTACAGCAGCACCTTTGTGGGTGTGAAGGTACTGGATGTCAATGACAACAGCCCAGCGATCAATATCCTCTTTCTCAGTGAGACAGGGGAGGCCGTGGTATCAGAAGCAGCGGGTATTGGGGAGTACGTTGCTCGAATATCAGTGTCAGACCCTGACCTCAGTGTCGAGGAGGGACTCACAGTCGCTCTTGAGGGTGGTGATGGCAAATTCACCTTGAAGCAGACAGATGATTTCCTATATGCCCTGTGTGTTGATGGTGAGCTAGATCGGGAGGAAAGGGACCTGTATGAGTTAAAGGTGCTAGCTGCTGATTTCGGGAGCCCACCTCTGAGCAGCAAGGTTACATTTCTTGTGGTAGTCACAGACAGCAACGACTGTCAGCCACTGTTTGAAAAGGCTGCTTACACCATTTCCATATCTGAAGACATTCCTCAAGGGAGCTCCCTCATCCAGATGCAGGCCAGAGATGCAGATGAAGGGGTCAACTCAGATGTCAGCTATTCCATCCTCAAGTCCACTCACCACAGTCTGGTTGGCATTGATCCAAGGACGGGCCTGGTCACCACAGCAGCCATGTTGGACAGGGAGAGAGAGATGGAGCTGTGGTTCCTGGTGGTTGCGGTGGATGGAGGAGAGCCAGCTCTGTCGTCCACGGCAACGGTCACTGTGTTGGTCGAGGACATAAATGACAACGAGCCTGTGTTCCAACAACATCTGTACAGTGTTTCCATCCCAGAGCACACTGACATCGGAAGCTGCTTTTTGCAAGTATGTGGAGATCTATTCAGCTAAGTGGCGTGGTGTGTCAAATCAGCAAAAATAATCGGGCCTTACTCATCAATCATTCATATGAACAATTTTTTTCTTACACACCCATGGAATTTTTTAGCCCTGAAGTTTGTCTCAGAGACCAGGGTAGAACCTGGGTAACCCCTGAATTTAGACACCAATTGGCTAACACTGATGTGTTTGCAAGCCTGGGTGATTGCTCATTGCAAGAGGTAGCTAATAGATATTAGGGGGAAGGAAATACAAATAACCATCAGGGCTTGCTTCTGACTGTCAGACAATCTTGAGAGCTAAAAAATTCCATGGGTGTGTAAGAACAAATTTGTACATGTGACTGATTCATAAATGAGGCCCATTAAATCTGTAATATCAACCAATATGATGTTATTAGACTATAAGATGATACTGGCCTATTGTGTGTAATAGTGACCACATGACAGAGCAGATTAAGGTTGAATGTTCACAGTGGCGACAGTGTGAACATTCAACCTCTGCTCCTCCAACTTTCTGTCTTGCTCCCTCTTCCACACATCGCCGGGGACAAAAGCACCTTTTATTCTCAGTGTGCACAAAGCCATCAGTGTTGTCAATGAAGGTCCAGCACTGTGACTTTGATATGACAGCTCTGACGCCTGGTACTACCCTCCTAGCCAGGCGCAGGCCGAAGCCCATTACAAGAGAAGCCTTAATCTCTAAAGCCTGACCTCTAAACACAGACGACACACATCTGACACGATAGCAAACTGGACAAATAGCCCAACTTACTGGAGTGATTCCAACAGAAGCTCAGTTGATCTTATTTGCCTTGCCAGGCTCTGCATCTTACTCTGTCAACATTTGCAGACAGCTTTTATCCAAACTTCAGTCTTTAGTTTCTTAATTTCTCCACCAAGTTAACATAGTTGGAAGAATCTGACTGCATACTATCGCTCTAGGTTGTTTCTTTGTTGTTGTTTTTTTATACGTGGCGCTGAAACAGTCAAACTGTGTGTGGATTCTGAAACTGCTAGCACCTTTTATATTGCATGTGCATTTCAATATGTTATAAAGGTTTGCTACAGTGCTTCACTACTTATTGTTTCAAATGATTGTCCTGAATGATAATACATTTTATATATTTATATATATATATATAAATAATCAATCATTGCTTATGGCATGAAACAGGCTTGTACTGTCTCATAAAGAATTTACTTGACTCACTGGATTATTTTGCTCCTTATCTGTTGAGCGCTTCCCCTACCATTGAGTGTTTCTTTTAACAAAGTTATATATACATCATCATCGGCAGTCACTCAGGGTCGAGTATGACTGTCCTCCTTCTTGGTCCTTGTGGGTCTCAGGTGGGCGAAGAGGCCGATCCTGGAGCGGCATATTTTGGTGTAGTGTGGGAAGGGGTGGGCAGTGGTAATCGTGGGATTGGTTTAGGCCTTTTTGGTGGAAACTTCCTCCTTTCTGAGTCTGCGCTTGTCTTCTGCAGCACGTCGGAGATCATTATTACTATGTATACACACACACAGCTGTGGGCCTGATAAATGAGGTTCACTTTGCATGAATTGTTAGATAATTTGCTGCTGAGTCACTGGGATGAGTATTTGGACTCAATGTCTAACTAATATTTCCCATCTGACGTAAAGAGCTCTGAGATTTCCCCGTCAGGACGGATTTGGATGTACGGTGATAAACCGAGGATGCAAGAAAGGCCTCCTGACTGATGATGAAGCAAATTAGATTTCACAGAAACTAGAGTCCTGAAAGGCAGATTTGTGTTTCACTGAATAAAAGCAATGAAGGCGACAACTATCTAAGAAACTAAGAAAACATGTTATTTTTGAGATCAAACCGCTGTTGCGTTCTGGATGATAAGTATTTGTAGTCTGTCATTGCTCCACACACTTCGTGCCAAATGATGTGAACATGGGCGTCAGTAGATGCATGTGCGTGTCTGCCGTGAAGGATTTCCTTTTTTTTAAAGATGTAATGTAGGCTCCAGGGCATGTTCGGTGCTTATTGTCATTTATTATCCAGACCTTGAACCGTGTCTTTAGACGTCCCCCGGCCGGCCCTCATAAAGCCCAAGATGAGATCACTTTTACCGCTGGCGCTTCGTTACTCCATTAATTGTGTCAGACGCAGTCCATCTATGTGGTGGGTGGTCAAAGACACACCTACAGTAGAAACCTGTGCAGATTGGCCTCCCTTGAATCGGCTACCAGCTGGCCATGAACTGACATGAAAGGCGTTCTGCCTGACCTCAGGCATTTCTTCATCTCAGCAGGCTCCGTTCATGTTTTCCCCTGAAGGGAACTTCTCAGCCGTGCTCCTGTTATCATGGTTAAATTCATGTTCAGCTTCTTGCAGAGCAGGAGCTCTCTAAAGGAATGATAGTTAAGAATGTTGTGCTCAACGGTTAAGCCCAAATATTTACACACCAATGTGTCGCTAATAGTTAGAACAAATATTGAAACGATAACAGTATCACAAACGACAGATTGAAATATGTGTATGGAATCACATTGTTTACATTAGACACAGTCAAGTCAATTTTATTTGTATAGCCCAACATCATAGTCAGTGTTTCAGGGTGCATGAATGAGAAGTGCCTGGTAGATGGCCTGGCGGCCTGTCCAGGGTGTCTCCCCGCCTGCCGCCCAGTGGCTGCTAGGATAGGCGTCAGCATCCCCGCATCCCGAATTCGGATAAGCAGCTTTGATAATGGATGGATGGATGAAAATTAGGAACTTGGTTCATGAAATACATGTTGAAACCCATTTTGAGATATTCATACCTTCTGCCAGCTGGGCCACTGGGAGTAGTCCTGCAATGTAGTTTTTGCAGCTAAACCAAATTGGGAAAATTACCAAACAATAATAGTTTTATATGTGGTGTTATTGTAGTACTTAGCTGACATTAGCTGGCGTTTGAATCTGTTAACAGCATTATAGTGCACTGGTCCAAGATCAAGCTGTGTCACTGAACTCTGTCAGGATTCATACCTACAACTTTTTTAAAAAATGTTTCCTAATACCACCAATGTGCATAGCCTCGCATATTGAAATACATACATACAAATCCCCCAAATCTCCCCCAAAAGTTAGACGTCTCCCCGTTTCACAGAAAGTTGAATCGGTTCATTTCGGTTTCTGTGATTTTCTTACCTGGATTATTGAGCATGCATAAAGATGTCTCCCTGATTTGTTTTGCAAACTTGGAAAAAAACGCGATACCACTTGCTTATCCTATTCCTAGATAATAAAATGCATTACCCTTTGGAACAAAACAAAAATAAAAAAAACAAAGCAACCTCTGTTAAAATGGGGGTCTTCAAAGGACAGCTCAGTTTTTTGATGATGTCACACTGACTTTTCCACATACAATAACATTTGCTATGATCTGGCGCCAAGGTGTACAAACCACCCTCACCGTAATACTGGTTTATTATTAACACGCTATGCCTAGATTACAACTTTCCTACAGGAAACAGCACCTAGAGAGAGCAAATTACACTTGTTGTTTTTTTAACGGTGTTTTCCTGGATGAACAAGAGCATGGTTGTATTCATTATATGATTACAACATTCGAACTTAGTCACAAACGCACCAAAAGGGATTTTCAAGCCCCGTGTCTGAAAAAGGTGTCTACTTCCTCCTCCAGAGACACATGAACATCTTTTTGAAGAGTAGTAAACCGTACTATGCACAGCTTTCACATAAACTAGCATCTTAATTCCTGCGCTTAGCAAGCCCAGTGAACACACAGTTGTGGTTGACAAGAACTGAGTCAGATTTCTTGTGAGCCAATCAATGTGAAAGTGCACAATCTGTGGCAGTGATTCTCAATGAATGTCATCTTTTGGGTCACTCCTCTCTAGCTAGCTAGCTGCAGGGCATCACATCCTAAAGTGGCTGGCTATCATTTTATTAGTGCCCTATTGATGCTGTCAGTCACTGTTAATAACTGGCGGTGGCTAACCCCGTGCCATGGAGAGCCATGTGTATGCAGGTTTTCCTTCCAAGGTTTTCATTCCAACCCGACTCCAGTGAAATCACCTGGTGTGGAGTCCGGCTGGAATGAAAACCTGCATACACAAGGCTCTCCATGGCACGTGGTTAGCCACCCCTGTTAATAACAATGATGGTGTTTAAACCTTCAGTCCTGAAGATAAACATATTAGCATATTTTTTGTTAATAACTTTTGCTCACTCTTGAAAATCACCGCCACCTGCCTTACTGTTCTGCATTTGGCTACTGTGGTGAAATATAAAAGACGATGCCCTGTATGATTTTTTTAGTCCTACCCAGTAACCGTTCAAGACCGGGATTTCACTCCTACCTAAAACGACCATGGACGGTCAAAATGACCGCCGGTTTTTAAACTCTATATTCTGTCGAGATAAATACCCAGTTGAGATATTAATGCATTGCATATGTCAGTGTGTCTGTTGGGAAACGACTGACACCAAAATTAAAATTTTAACGACTGTAATACTATTTTTAAAGAATTTAAGCGTCCGAGAGACATGGTCGAACTTGAATAGCAAAATTGAAAAACTGAAAATATATACAGAGCCTTACGGGCAATGCGTTCTGGTAGGTGTAGGAGCAGTGGGGAAAGACTCTCTCAGCAGGAGACACCGATTTGTCCGTGGTGAGGGAAGACATGCAGGTGGCTGGTGTGACAGAGGAAGATGCAGAAGACAGGAAGAGATGGAAACGGATGATCCGCTGTGGCAGCCGAAAGTAGTAGTAGTAGTAGTAATGCTACACAGTGAGGATTTTATTGCTTCGATCGACTACAATACACATCAGTACCGATTGCACATACACAAAATTATCGGTGAAAATTCCCTTTAAGTGTCCAGTCCATCCATCCATCATCCAAGCCGCTTATCCGAAGTCGAGTCGCGCGCGGGATGCTGGAGCCTATCCCAGCAGTCATTGGGTGGCAGGCGGGGAGACACCCTGGACAGGCCGCCAGTCCATGACATGGCCCACACATTCACACCTAGGGACAATGTAGTATGGCCGATTCACCTGACCTACATGTCTTTGGGCTATGGGAGGAAACCGTCTAAGTCCAAAAGTTTTAAAAAAAAAGTAAAAGTAAGTATCCAGGCTTTTATCAAATTACATAAACAATTCCTATCACATTTTCTTAATATTTGTGTCTATTTAATTAGTTTCTAATCCTATTCATAGATATAGATCATTTGACAAGTCTTTCTCTTACTCAGGTAGTTGCCACAGATGCTGATAGCCCTGACTTTGGAACACTGCGCTATTCCTTGTCTGATGGCTTTGACGAGCAGGAGAGACACCCCCTCTTCCAAATCAACTCAGAGTCTGGAGAGTTGTGTGTCTCCCAGGATATTGACCGAGACGCAGGACAGACAACCCATGATATTCTCGTAAAAGCTGAAGATCCAGTGAGTATGATTTATTCAGGAGTGTTTTATATTGACATTCATTATTAACGACTCTCTCAAAAAGTTCTCTCAAAAAACAGAAATTACAGTCGAGTCAGATTGCATTTGACTCACTGCAGTGTCCAGTGTCCCTTGAACCATTTTTAATTATTCTGAAGCCTATCATTGAACAAGAGCACGACTAGATTGTGAATTGTTTCTCTCCTTTTCTGACTTGGCTATCATCAGGGAGGGCTGAGCGCTCAAACCTATGTGCACATTGAGATAGAAGACCTGAACGATAACTCCCCAGTGTTCAACCCAGAGCAGTATGTCACCAGCATCAGCAGCCATTCGCAGCCTGGCACAGAAATCCTCAACGTCATAGCCACCGACCGAGACTCTGGCCAGTACGGTCAGGTCACCTATGGGCTCCTTCCTGGTGACCTATCCACTATGTTTGCTTTGGATAAAAAAACAGGTGGGCAAACTTCAGTTTGATGTTAGGCATGTGGGGTTTTTTTTGTTTTATATTTGCCTAGCAAATATTGAAAAGATTTATGCACAGTATTCAATGTTTTCCATCAATTTTACCACTGATAGAGTCCTCCAAGCCTAAATAGAAGAATGCTCTAATGCAATTGAAAAGTGAAAATAAAATATGCAAGCCAAGTTTGCCTTTGTTGCAGAACCCTTTTGCAAACACATTTAAAACTGGGAACTAGAGTTTTTCATGAGCACAGTACAAATCTATGTCCTGGCCAATAGGATCAGTCTGTAGTCTCATAGAGCTGGGGTATGGGCTCTCCCAACTAGTTGTCCTTATATCATGCAGACCTCTTAGTGTTTGGACATTGTTAATTATGCTGAAGAGTGGACAGGGCCCCCGTAATCAAATGAGCTTTAAGTACCCCACGTGGTATTAACAGGTGATTGTAGTAAGTGTATCTTGAAAATGGGATATCAGTGAATACGTAGCATTTTGTTAGTAGTTGTGTGGAAAATAAATAATTTATTAAGATTACGAACTATATCTACGTTTTCTCAGTCTTTGGTTCAGCTTAAAGAATGTAAGAGGTCACCTAAATCTACTCACGAGCCTCAGATAGTTACCCTATATCCTGGGCCACATGCAACCCTGCTCACTCTGGGATAAACAGCGACTTACTCTGAGTAAGCCCCATGTGATAGGTGATAGACATGATTGGCACTGTCACTTAACAGTAGGTGTGATGCAGAAAGCCCGTTTCATGTCCCCATGAGAGTGCCTTGTAGATGTGACAGTACAATGTCATAGTAATTAAAACACATTTTATTGAAGTACAAAAAAAATATCTTTATTAGTCAAAGCAATTGTCTTCTAAGGTCTGCAACCAACACATGGGTTCTTAGCTAGGGGAGATGTCAGCATTAGTATTGACTCACCATCTGTACTTTGCTCTGAGGAGTCTCTGGTTGGTGCCTCTAGGACAATAGTCCACGCCACCTATTGGATTGCAAGGTAAAGTAAGGTGACTGAAATTAGCCTGAACCATCTGTTGTCACACACTCAGCATTTTTTCCACTACAATGTGGAACAATATGTTGACTGACGTTGAGAAAGAGCCCCTTCTAATTCTACATTCAGCATCAGCTTCCAGTTATCTTCAGGTTTGAACGCATAGACTTTCAGTCAAAAAGACTGTAGAAAAGAACTTTGGATTGACTATAGGATGTTGCTAACAATGCCAAAGAAATAATAATTAAAAAAAGGGGTGCTAACTATCATGCCACATTTCAGGAGTGCTCTACCTAACCTCCACTCTGACCCACCTGGGCACTGCCAGCGTGAAGCTCTCAGTAACAGCTCTGGATAGCGAAGGTCTGACCTCAGCCAAGCCAGCAGAGATCACCATCAATGTTGTTCGTAGTGCTCAGGCACCAGCTGTTTTCCAGAAATCTCGCTACACCTTCATTGTGCAGGAGGATGCACCTCCTGGCATCTCTGTGGGCAAAGTGGAAGCTGTCAGTCCAGCCAGTGAGTATAAAGTTGCAGTT
This sequence comes from Lampris incognitus, assembly GCF_029633865.1. Classification (NCBI taxonomy): domain Eukaryota; kingdom Metazoa; phylum Chordata; class Actinopteri; order Lampriformes; family Lampridae; genus Lampris; species Lampris incognitus. The sequence continues at coordinate 10,975,318 of NC_079215.1, read as the reverse complement.
TGATAAGAGGGAGACTTTCTGATAGATGACTCTGACTGACTACATAAAATGTACCAGTTTTGTTGCTTCTCCAGAAGGCAATAGTTGAATCTGCTTTATACAGATGAACGGATGACAAGTTAATTAATGGACAGACAGTAGTAAGATGTGTTTTATCCACGTCTTTTGGGAAGAGTGATTAGATGAGTCCTTCTATATGAACATGTACAAATTTCTTGCTGCTGTGATGTTTTGTTGTGATTGTATTTAATGTCTAACTTTGTTTCAGTAGAATGAGCTGGCAGTCATCTGTCATCCCTACAATCTTTCAGCTTGTTAAAAAAAACAACAGTAAACAACAGGAAAAAGTCAAACACCTCTTGAATATTATGCACACTAATCTCCTGGAGCGTCACTAGCTTATACTTTGTGTGATGTTTGCATTCCCCTGTAGTAGAATATCCTTTCTGTGGGGGGATCCCCTGCTTCAAATTTTCCTAGATTATCTCCTCACACGGCCATTGGTGCAATGTCAGCGACTCCACTGAGTCCCTCTAACACTTAAGCCTCTGTGTGGCACAGACAGTCGTTTAAGGTTGTCTAATCAATTAGTAGATTAACTCTTCAACTTAACCAAGTGTTCAACTTAACCATCAGTATTTGGACCTCCTGAAAGGGGTCAAGCCCTTTTAAGTCCCTTTAAGCTTTACTGCTTTCTGCCTACTACAGTAGAGTGTAGTTACTGTTGAAATGCAGCACATTTGAAGGGGATTAAGGGGTTCCCTGATCTGTAATTACTTTAGCAGGGTGTTTGTGCAGGCAAGGGCGGGGGTTTTCTTGTTTGTGTTTAAGGTGTGTGTGGGCGCTGGTGTGAATAATTGAAATGTTTTTGCACATAAATCATACATGTGTGCTTGACCAAAGAACATGTTACTTTGTACCCGCCAGCTCAGTGAAGAAAATGTGTTAGAGATACATTTTCATTTACCACTTAATATAATGGTATACTGATTGATTATTTTAAATATCTCTGACTGAGATTTCTGTCCCCCTTTATCTTCCCAGACTCTGTGGAGAACATATCCTACCGCATCTCTTCCGGAGACCCTCAGGGCTTGTTCACGGTCCATCCTGAGTCTGGCCTGATCACCAGCAGCAAACCCCTGGACCATGAATCCCAGCCATATGCCCTGCTGGTTCTTCAGTCCTATAGTGGCACTTCTCCTGTTTATAGCAGCACTCAAGTCAACATTACAATTGCTGATGTTAATGATAACGCCCCCGTCTTCCCCAAAGTCAATGACACATTCACGGTTTCCAAGAGCACACCCCCAGGAACCGTGTTGTTCATAGCTCATGCACATGACTCTGACAGTGGTGCCAATGGGAGAGTTCAGTATTACCTAACCCCAAAGGGAAGCAGTGGAGATGCCATTTTTGTTGTTGATCCTAACCTGGGAACATTGACATTGAATCAAAGTTTACACCCATATGCTCAGCAGAAGTACAGCTTTGAAATTGTGGCCAGAGATGCAGGGGAGCCATCCCTTAATTCATCTTTGACTGTCACAGTCAACATAGACCACACCACTGCTGAAGACACCCTGGCATTTGAGACACTGGTCTACCAAGTGGAGATTGGAGAGGGTTACCGCAAAGATACAAGGGTCATCCAGGTCAGGGCACACCAAAGCAGGGGGACTCATGGATCCAGCTTAGGCCTTGCTTACTCTTTGGAGCCAGAATCAGGATTTCCTCCTCCACCTTTTCGGATTCATCCCAAGAGTGGGTGGTTGTATCTCTCCCATAGTCTGGATTATGAGACAGAGCCCATGTACCGTTTCAGAGTTCTGGCCACAGCCAGAACTATGCTAACCAACACCACAGCTACAGCCACTGTAATAGTATTGGTGCTGGATGCCAATGACAACGCCCCAGTGTTTAGTAGTGAGATCTTCTACTTCACAGTGTCAGAGGGTCCATCGCCTCAGGGCCTAGTGGGAACAGTCAAGGCTGTTGATAAGGACTCCAAGAAAAATGCTCAGCTATCTTACATCCTGCTGTCAGATGGGAAGTACTTTCGCATCAATGCAAAAACAGGTAAAACCTCCGATGGTTATCCTACACTGTTGAAAAATGTGCAATCTACTTTGCAACACCCATCTCTCTCTGTCTCTGTCTCTCTCTCTCTTTCTCTCTCTCTCTCGCTCAGGTGAGATAATCAATTGGGTGGCGCTGGACAGGGAGCAGCACAGCCAGCACAGTCTGAAAGTGATGGTGACAGACCAGGGTCACCCTCGTCTCAATGCCACCACCACTGTCCACATCCTCGTCACTGACATCAACGACAACCCTCCTCAGTTCACCCATTTGCCTGCGACCAAAGAGCTTAATGTTCAGGTATTCGTGTTTTGTTTTGTTTTGTTTTTTTTTGTTTTTACAATTACAGTCTACCACATCACTTTACTGAACCTTTTGCCTGTTCTGAAGCTCTGGATAAAACAAGATAAAACAAATGTAGACACAACAATAAAATCGGAGAGGCCAATAATAGAAATCAAACATCCAAATCAATACATTGTCTTAGCTTATTTGACTCTGCTGTATGATATGGAGCCACCACGTATACCCACCTCCAACTTTACCAAAGGTCTTATTTGAAAACATTATTTTAAGACCTTTTACTGCCATCTTTTCCACTACCCCTTAGGCCCCATAAAAAATACAAGAAAATCATGTTGGATGAAAACATCCTATCACTTCTCATATTGTCCACAAAAAAAAAATGTCAGTAACCCAGTGTTTAAATAGAAGCCTCTGAATAAGAGGCTCCTTTTCCCCCTCATCAGATGGTATAAGTACAGAAACTATGAGGAGAACTGCATTGTCCCAGAGGTTAGAAAGATTCTCTGAGACATCTGATGCCCATCTGGTATCTCACTCGAGGTCTGCATAATAATTTGTATAAATATTACAGGGATAAAATCTAGAAAGAGGGACCATCGTTAAAAAAAACAGGGACATGGGGTGTCCGGGTAGCGTAGCGGTCTATTCCGTTGCCTACCAGCATGGGGATCGCCAGTTCCAATCCCTGTGTTACCTCCGGCTTGGTCGGGTGTCCCTACAGGCACAATTGGCCGTGTCTGCGGGTTATGTGTCCTGGTCACTGCACTACTGCCTCCTCTGGTCAGTCGGGGCACCTGCTTGGAGGGGGTGGGATAGCATGATCCTCCCATGCGCTACATCCCTCTGGCGAAACTCCTCACTGTCAAGTGAAAAGAAGTGGCTGGCGACTCCACATGTATCAGAGGAGGCATGTGGTAGTCTGCAGTGGTAGTCTGCAGCCCTCCCAAGCTCAGCAGCAATGACCAGGATGGCTTGGAAGAGTGGGGTAATTGGCTGGGTACAATTGGGGGGGAAAAAAGTGCCATGTGGTTGGTGTGCTATCTCATTGAGATAAATTGCATTTGCATTTTGTACCCTGTACTCCGTAATTTCTTAACTGCAGATGTGGGCCGGCCTACCAGCAGGATCCTTGGTGGCCAGCATGTTTGCTAAAGACCTCGATGCTGGAGAAAATGGAACTGTTACCTTCTCTTTGATCACAGGTGAGTCTGACCGGTACATTTCAGTATCTACTATCCTGTACCATTTACTGTTTAGAATTGGAGTTTGCACTGCATTAGCGCCCTGTTTTTCTCTTATTCCGATGATCAAGATGACGGCCTGAGACACTTTGAGATTGATAGTCAAAATGGAGACATCAGAACAACGCTGCATTTCTCCCAGAACATCAGAACATACTACACTTTGAATGTAGTTGCTAAGGACAGTGGACTCACACCTCTGGAGGAGACTGCAGTCATTCATGTACAGGTACATGCTCACTGCATCTTGAGGTGCCTTTTGGGGGGTGAGCTGGGCATTAAAGCTTTGATAATCTTGACTGATGATTTTTAATCAGCAATTTTTTTATGTAATTATTATCACTGATCTTTGGTATGTTCTCCCTGTATGTGAAAATATATTCCGCAAATAAACCTGATTCCTATCCAGATGCAATTTAGGGTGTTTTACATAGTGGAATGATATTACATGCATGTGACCTGCAGGTTCTTGGAGCTGAAGTTCAGTTCGGCAGCTCTGAAAACCAAATTGTGAGACGCTTCTCGGTGAGGGAGGACACCAAGCCCGCAACTGTCATTGGCTCTGCTGGCATCTCAGGAAGTGAGGGTTTCCAGTATTCCATCACTGAGGGGGATGGCAATATTCACTTTGGCATCGACATCTCATCTGGTAACATATATGTCAACCAGCCACTGGACTACGAGTCAGCCACACAGTACTTCTTAGTGGTACGTGCTGAAGATGTAGGACTCTCATCTGGAATGAATGTGTCTGTGTTTGTCAGCGTGATTGTGGAGGACGTAAATGACCACACACCCTGGTTCCCTGATAAACTGGTTACATTTGGTTTGCGGGAGGACTTTCCAGTTGGAGCACTGGCGTTTGCATTTCATGCCAAGGATGCTGATGGGAGCTTGGCCAACAGTGCCCTCAGCTATGCCCTAAGTTTTGATTCTGAACAGGGGTCGTCTGGGTCACCCTCACCATTCCCCTTTCAAATCAACTCTCGCACAGGAAGCCTTACTGTAGCAGCGCCCTTGGACCGTGAGTCCTCCCCGAGTTTTGCCTTCATCGTAACCGCCACTGACCAAGCAAAGAGAACAGTGGACCGTAAACAAACGTCTGTGACAGCTCAGGTCTTCCTGCTGGACGTGAACGATAACTGCCCGGTGTTCACATCATCTGCCGCAGTGCATGTGGCAGAGGATGCAGAGGTGGGAAGTCTGCTGCACCACGTGGTGACTTCAGACACAGATCTGGGTGAAAATGGCCTGGTCTCCTACATCATTGTGCAAGGAAGCCAAGAAGGACTCTTCATACTGGAGGAGAAAACAGGTACGCTTCCTTCATCATCATCATCATCATCATCATTAGGTCAAGTATCCTCGGATGAAATGGGTGCTTCCTTACATAACATAAAGGATGAACTAGTGATGGGTATTTCAGACTGACAACTAATGTACTTTACATAAAGTTCAGATTTATCAAGAGGAGAAACATATTAAAGGGCAATCCCTTGTTGGATGTTAACTTGGTTAACCCCATCCTCCTTTGTTTTTAAAGACCAAAATTGGGGTTAAAGCTTTAGTTTTTATAATAAAAAAATATGACAGTTAAAGATCTAGTAGTTTTTAGGTGATTAATGATCTAGCCATCTCTGAGGAGGTTGGAATATGCTGGTCACATTAAAAACTATTTACTCCCAGACCAAAAGAGGCTTAAGGGGATGTTTTAGGCAGATTCTGTCATTTTTTATCTGATCAGCAGGTTGCAGGTTACATAGGAGAAGAGAAAGTTACTCAGGAAAGTTTATTTTTGGAACTTTGGGACTTACTCATACCGGGATGAATTGAAAAATAAATAAATGACTGGCTGCGGTTATTTTCAACTGAGTGACATGTTTGGGTAGGCTTACAAGGCACCCACCTGGATGCAGCTTATTTTAATCCATCCAAAAACAGGCCACTCACATTACTTATTACTTTAACTCAGGTTACTCAGAGCTACGGACTAAATCTTCAAAAGTAAAAACATGAATAGTCACCTGTAGTTAGCCAGAGTTTGGTATACTCATTGTACTTGAATCGGATAGGGAAACGGCTGCGTCACAATACTGATATTAAGGATTTCCCAGACCATCACTGAGAAATATGATTTAATCTGTCATCCAAAGGAGTTGAATCAAGTGCAACTGGACTTGGTATATAGTCCATTTGCACTTGATTCAACTCCTTTGGATAACCATGACCTTGATGAATGAGAACATTCACAGACATGATTTAATCTGCTTCTACAGACTTCAACTGTTTATATTTCCATCATCTCTACTCACAAAGGTGTCATTTTATTCCCTCTTCTGGCCATTTTTCCTCACTCTCTTCATCCTCTCACAGGACTCCTGTATCTCTCAGCTCCTCTGGACTATGAGACCCAAACGACCCACCTCCTCACCATCCAGGCTGTGGACCATGGCCTGCCCTGCCTCTCCTCCACCCAGACTCTGACGGTTGTGGTGGGCGACGTGAATGATCAGCCGCCGGTCTTCCAGCAGGCCATCTACAGTGCCAGTGTGGTAGAAAACAGAGAGCCCGGGGAACCAGTGGTGAGGGTCTCTGCCACAGATGGGGACTCAGGTAATAATCATAAGCCGTTAATATTATCTTTGGGGTATGATGATCACTATCACTCATGTTAGGTGACCTCCTTCACATGAGCATCTTTCACTATATGTTGCCTCCGTTTAATTTCACATGTCAATCTATTATTCATCATTACCTATTGACCTAACTATCATTTCTTATCTATGTAGACAGTACAGTGGCCCAGTGGTTAGCACTGTTGCCTCACAGCAAGAAAGTGCTGGGTTCGAACCCCAGGCCACCCCAGGTCCTTTCTGTGTGGAGTTTGCATGTTCTCCCGTGTCTGCGTGGGTTTCCTCTGGGTGGTCCGGTTTCCTCCCACCATCAAAAAGACATGTGTGTTAGGGTTAATACTCCTTTCTGTGCCCCTGAGCAAGGCAGTGGAAAAAAGAACTGGAGTTGGTCGCGGGCGCTGCAGCTGCCCACTGCTCCTATACAATAGGATGGGTTAAATGCAGAGAACAAACGTCATTGTATGTATGCACAATGACAAATCTATCTCTGTGTCTATTTATCATTACCAGAATGTATAGAAATCTGCGTTTTGTGATCATGTTTATCGTGTTTTAACATGCACGGTGGCGCAGTGGTTAGTGCAGTCGCCTCACAGCAAGAAGGTCCTGGGTTTGAGCCCCAGGGTAGTCCAACTTTGGGGGTGGGTCGTCCTCTGCGTGGAGTTTGCATGTTCTCCCCGTGTCCGCATTGGTTTCCTCCAGGGGCTCCGGTTTCCTCCCACAGTCCAAAGACATGTAGGTCAGGTGAATCGGCCATACTAAATTGCCCCTAGGTATGAGTGTGTGTGTGTGTGTGTGTGTGTGTGTGTGTGTGTGTGTGGGTCCTGTGTGATGGCCTGGCGGCCTGTCCAGGGTGTCTCCCCACCTGCCGCCCAGTGACTGCTAGGATAGGCTCCAGCATCCTTGCGACCCTGAAAGCGGGATAAGCGGTTCGGATAATGGATGGATCATGTTTATCTCTGAATAGACAACCAAGGGGTTGCAGTACAATCTGAACAAACGTTCCGTCAGAAATTATAGCAGTCTGTGATCATTTGCATGTAAAATCCCTAGATGGCAGCACTAGCATTGTTGCCATTTAGTAAACGACATACTCCGCCTCCCAAATAAAATCCCCAAGCCCCCTTTTTTAGTTTAATCTTTGGCCATGTAATATTTTTTTCATGATCATTATTATCGATGCATCGTGTCAGCTGACAGAGTGCATCGAAGCAATAGCTCGCAGCACGCCTCACCCTGTTGGCTTCGGTTGAGCTGAAGAAACAGAAGGAATCAAGGTTAAATTATAGTTTGTTGCACTCCGTCAGCAGTTTGACTGAAGGTCACCACTGCCCTTTCTTTTTTCTCCCCACCTAAAAAAAACACTGCCCTTTTTTGATCAGTCCGCTACCATTTGTTTTCTTTTTTCATATGCTTGTCAAATTGAACATCACCCCAAATTACACTCGCCCGGACCTTAATCAGGTTTGCAAATCCACACGTCCACTCTGTTTATTTTAACACATTGTTCACTGGGCCTCCCTAAATCCCCGTTTCTTCTTTTCATGTTGACACGCCGAGTGCTTTTAAAATAGCGTTGGCACCTGAAGGCGGAGGGGAGTGCATGTGGTACGGGTGGGGGTCAGTACAGGAGGGGGTCTCTATGTGAAACTGACATTCTTGGGGGTGAGAACTGTCCAAGAACAGCAAGCACACGGCTCCTCCGGGAGATCTGAAAGGTCCTGTCTTGTGATGATTTCTATAATCCGAACCATCTGTGCTAATAGGCTTGTGTTTTCATCTGTCTCCTCAAATTGCCCTGTCTGGACCCCGTGGCATGCCCAAACTGCCCTCCCGCCAGCCTTATTCGATTATCATTTGCGCTTGTTTTTCACCTTTTGCAGGTCTTCGTGTCCAGTTTCTGTGCATCGGATGCAGTCAGCTGAGTGGCGCTTAATGTTACGTTACTCGGTTAATTTTAAATGGGTTTTTGATTTAGAGCACCTTCTTTCTTTTTTTTACACTTGAAATTAAAATTAAATGCCTCGTAAAAAATTTTGAGGAAAGCAAGAATGTTGGCACGTTCATGGGTGAAATATTGCTAAAGAAGAAGTTTGTATTTTTTGGTGAAACTGAGCTTTCTTAAATCTCTCATCCTCTCACGGCTGCCCTAATTTAAAACTCATTCTCATATAGCCTCTGCTGCGTCTGTTCTCCTCGCTGGTCGCTGGTTTTACTTTAAACCAGAACAGAAAACGCTGGATGACTAACCCGTAAATGTATGCACTGGGCAAAGCTGGAGTCATTTCTGCAAAAAGTACGACAGTAAATTGCCGTGCGAGCTTTACGGTATCAAGCGCACGATATATGGCGCGGATATTTCACTGTTGCCTTATTGAGGCCCTTCAGCGTTACCCCTCATCCTCGGTATCCTCCCATCTGAACATATTGACCCCTAAAAGCTCTCACACCAACTTTTATTCCATCCCAGTAAGCCCCCGGTTCATTGTCCCCCTATAGTTGTTGGCCCCTCTGGACGAGTTTGAGCAGGGCGCAGGCGCACGTTTTACTTGCACCCCTGGCAGTTTGCGTTGCGGTCCTGAGAAAGTGAGCTGATACAAACCTCATGCATAGTTTTGCAGCAGCTGCCATTAATGGCTGGCTTCGTTCAGGCCGCCTTCAATCAAGTAACCCTATATGCAATATATCCTGAAATGCATTCCGTGGTTGCCTTCATTGTGTTTGCACAACCCTGATGAGGGCGCCGCGGGCCGCCAAAACGTCAGTTGTTGTATGATAAATATGTGCATCAAGAGCTTCGAGTGTGTGGCGACTTCTCATTGTTCCAATTTAATGGTTCGTTTCAAGACTCTGCAGTTTAAGCCAGCGCATGTCTCTGTGTATGAGGGGATTTAGTGCCTCCAGCTCGGCCTCGCCACTCATCACCACCGCTCTTAAATACAATACGTCTTTAATCCAACCTAATGGTACTTACCGTGTTTCTGCAAGTGGAATGACGATAGAAAACCATCCAAATATTTGCGAAGCTAGATGGCCAAGAAAAATGAATATTCATCTTCGGGGTAGCCTGGGGATATTGCCATGTGAGAGGGCATATTGGTCTACAGGAGAACCGTTATCCTGGCCTTGGATAATAAGTGCGGTACACGGGTCAGTTGAAGGCTAGCCAAGGCCTTTTTCCATGTCATTTGTGAAGGTGACAGATCGTATCTGCGGTGATTTATACACATGGTCCTGCTTTCGGTCTAGCAATCAGATAAGGCCTTTCTGAAAAGGACGGGTATATAAACGTGCGGTGACCTAATGATGTGCTTAACTGAGATTTAGGAGTGGAATTTTTATTAATGTATTCAGAGTTCAGATTAAACGGAGTGATGTAGAGGTTTTTTTTTAGGCAACATTAATTTATATATTGCACAAAAATAGAGCTTCGCTGTCTTTGATGGAAATCATAAGTGTCTGGGAAAGCAGTGCAGTGCAGAGGTGCTCTAATCTCACAGAGAGAGGAGGATTGTTCATATGAACTGGATCATTTTATGTGTTTACTTTCTTTTGAATATATAGTGTCTAGAGTCTGTCAGTCACAGGCTTAATTAATCGTGATTGTAATCGCCATGATCAAGGGGCGTCTGAGTAGCATAGTGGTGTATTCTGTTGCCTACCAACATGGGGATTGCTGGTTCGAATCGCCATGTTGCCTCCGGCTCGATCGGGCGTCCCTACAAACACAGTTGGCCGTGTCTGCGGGTGGGAAGCCGGATGTAGGTATGTGTCCTGGTCGCTGCACTAGCGCCTCCTCTGGTCGGTCAGAAGCGCCTGTTTGGGGGGGGGGTAGTGTGATCCTCCCACACGCTACGTCCCCCTGGCAAAACTCCTCGCTGTCAGGTGAAAAGAAGCGGCTGGCGACCCCACCACATGTACCGGAGGAGGCATGTGGTAGTCTGCAGCCCTCCCCGGATCGGCAGATGGGGTGGAGCAGAGACCGGGACGGCTCGGAAGAGGGGGGTAATTGGCCTGATACAGCTGGGGCGAAGAAGAAAAAGGGGGGAATTCAAATAAATAAATAATCACCATGGTCATTTTTTCCCATTTAATTCCTTTTTTTTCTATATTTTTTTCTGTAACAATGCTGTAAGTAAAGATTCGCATTCCTTGCTGCAACACTTATCAGCCGTCCTTTTAATCCTCTGTACCAAACACAGACGAGAACGCTGTGGTGTGGTACAGCCTGCTGCCCGGCCCCGGCTACGAGTTCTTCAGCATCCACCCTCACACTGGAGTGATCGCTACTACCGCCCACCTGGACAGAGAGCAGCATCAACATTTCACCCTCAGAGGTAGCGCATATGAACACTTACACACTGCTATAAACCAGTCTCCCTCACGGACACACACACACACACACACACACAACATGCATGCGCACAAAGCCGCTCATCCAAACATAGTTAAGACCAGTCCCTCCCATGAGACAGTAGGGGCAGTGCACACGTGAGGAGAGTGGTAATTGGCCGCAGAAAGGAGTAAAAATAATTTTTGGAGTATGTGAATTTATCAACGGACTGGTTTGAGAAATGAAGCTACGAAGCCGCAAGGCGACCCGTACCAGCAGAAACGGAACACATTTAAGACAGGAACTGAAATCACTGCGTTTTTCGCATCATCGTCATGACGGACGCGGTAAAAACCCCTTTTGAGGGCTATGGAGGTTGAGATCTCTGAGATATAAGTGCAGCTGTGGCCGTAAACCACTTTAAAAGTCTGTTATGCTGGATTTTGTAAAACGATCTCGCTTGGCGACACGTTTTAAGTCACTGGCTGGCCTGTTACATCTTTCCACTGCAGGGATCTATAAAATACCCTAGAAGAAAAAAAAAATAGTCCAAACTCTCTGAGCTTCACAGCCAAAGTCGTAAAGAACTCGGGGTCGTACCTCTGTATGAATGCAACATTACTTGCCAGATTGATTTATGTCAAGGAAACAGTGGACCTTTTTAAGGAGCTGATGTATAACCAACCTCTTCTGCCTGCACTACCGCATTTTACCCTACCCATTTTACCCCGGGACCCTTTTGAAGTATTTTTTTCTCCCCCCTCACAGGCATGTAATTACATTCAAAATATTTTTGCAATGTTTAGTAATAAACTACTTTCAGATGTTGGTATCATGATATTTGTACAGTCGGGGGGTTGGACGAACAATTATATCTAATAAAGAAATATAATAACAGGAAAGCCAAAATGTCTTGATGCTGTGCCAGGAACACAGACATTATTGTGAAATACCAGCAAATGTCTGGCCAAGTTTCCATTGCTGCAGATTAATTTTGGGAAAGGTCTAGGTAAAAAAAAAAAAATCATATTTATATCAGAGGGCACTAAATGTTGCTGCAGTATGCATAATGTCAACAGGCTTATTCGTGTATCCAAAGCTTCCTTACAGTACTGGCTTGAAAAATGTTGCTTGATACACAATATGATGAACGCTTGGGTCGGCATACATTAAGCTAGAACCCGAGAAAACACACAAAAAACAGTTTATTGCGCTATTTTAAGACTGTAAATGCCGACCCCACCAGTGTTCATGCGGCCCTGGCTGAAGAGGAGCAAAACACGATCAGCTTTTATTAGTGTGAATTTCCAAGACCTTTTAAGTGTAGCCCTTATAGGATTTTGTCTATAGATGTCATTATCAAATAGACTGCCGTACTAGCAAATTACACCAATGAGCCAAAACATTATGACCACCTGCCTGATATGCTGTTGGTCCTCCGTGTGCGGCCAAAACAGCGCCGACCTGCCAAGGCATGGACTCTACGAGACCCCTGAAGGTGTCCTGTGGTATCCGGCACCAAAACAATAGGCAGATCTTGGGGGGGGGGGGGGTTCTCCATTTTTCTCCTAATTGTGTCCGGCCAATTATCCCACTCTTCTGAGCTGTCCCAGTCGCTGCTCCACCCCCTCTGCTGATCCGGGGAGGGTTGCAGACTGCCACATGCCTCCTCCGATACATGTGGAGTTGCCAGCCGCTTCTTTTCACCTGACAGTGAGGAGTTTCGCCAGGGGGACGTAGCGCGTAGGAGGATCACGCTATTCTCCCCAGTCCCCGCCCCCCCCCCCCCCCGACAGGCGCTCCAACCGACCAAAGAAGGAGCTAGTGCAGCGACTAGGACGCATACCCAACATCCTGCTTCCCACCCGCAGACACAGCCAATTGTGTCTGTAGGGACGCCCTACCAAGCCGGAGGTAACACGGGGATTCGAACTGGCAATCCCTGTGTTGGTAGGCAACGGAATAGACTGCTATGCTACCCGGACACCCACAGCAGCAGATCTTCCAAGTCCTCTAAGTTGCGAGGTGAAGCGGACTTGTCAGTCCAGCACATCCCACAGATGCTCAATCAGATTGAGGTCTGGAGAATTTGGAGGACAGGGCAACACTTTGACTACATCATCATGTTCCTCAAACCATTCCTGAACAATGTGTGCAGTGTGGCAGGACTGCTGAAAAAGGCCACTCCCATCAGGGAATACCATTGACATGAAGGGGTGAACCTGGACTGTAAAACTATGTTTAGGTAGTTGGCACGTGTCAAATTGACATCCACATGAATGGCCGGACCCAGGGTTTCCTAGCACAACATTGTCCAGAGCATCACACTCCATCCATCAGCTTGTTGTCTTCCCACAGTGCATCCTGGTGCCATCACTTCCCCAGGTAAATGATGCACATGTACACCGCCATCCACATGATCTAAAAGAAAACTGGACTCATCGGACCAGGAGACCTTCTTTCACTGCTCCAAGGTCCAGTTCTGACGCTCGCGTGCCCATTGTAAGCACTTGTCCCTCCTCAGACCACTGTCGGTAGGTACTCACCACTGTGACCGGGAGCACCCCACAAGCCTTGCTGTTTTAGAGGTGCTCTGACCCAGTCATCTGGCCATAACAATTTGGCCCTTTTCAAGAAGGCACTCAGGTCTTTACTCCTGCCCATTTCTCTTGCGTCCAACACGTTGACTGCGAGAACTGATTGTTCACTTACCGTCTAATCTACCCAGACCATGACATCTCCCTACACTGGCTGCCTTTTAGCTGCAGTTTTTAAAATCCTGATGTTTGTCTACAAAGTGTTAAATAGTCCCGCCCCGTCTTACATTACAGAACTCCTGCCCCCATATCACACTGTCTGTAAGAGAACTGAGATCATCTGACCAAAGCCTTCTGTCTGTCCCTAGATCCATTACTAAGGGTTATGGGGACAGGGCCTTGTCTATCGCTACCCCAAAACTATGGAATTCTCTTCCTCTCACCATCCAATTCTCCCCCACTATTGAGAGTTTCAAGCGTCATCTTAAAACACACGTTTACTCATTAGCTTTTAACTGTGCCTAACTCAACCAGCTCAGGTATCTCTCCTGAAGTCTCTGTAGGCCTGTGTTGTCATTATGGGCTCTGTGTGCCCACGTGCCTTTACTATTATTATTATTGTTATTATTATTATCATTATCATTATTACTACCGTCCTGCCGACAATGCCAGGCGACATGGTGGCGCAGTGGTTAGTGCAGTCGCCTCACAGCAAGAAAGTTCTGGGTTTGAGCCCTGGGGTAGTCCAACCTTGGGGGTGGGTCATCCCGGGTCGTCCTCTGTGTGGAGTTTGCATGTTCTCCCCGTGTCTGCGTGGGTTTCCTCAGGTGCTCCGGTTTCCTCCCACAGTCCAAAGACATGTAGGTCAGGTGAATCGGCCGTACTAAATTGCCCCTAGGTGAGAATGTGTGTGTGTGTGTGTGTGTGGGCTCTGTGTGGTGGCCCAGCGGCCTGTCCAGGGTGTCTCCCCGTCTGCTGACTGCTGGGATAGGCTCCAGCATCCCCATGACCCTGAGAGCAGGATAAGCAGGATATTACTATAATCACTCTGTTTTTTTCTTCTCTCCTGTTTTTTTGTTTCTTTTGTTTCCTCTGTGTGCACTGTAAAGCACTTTGGATCACCTGTGTTGTGTGTAAAGTGCTGTTTAAGTAAAGTTGAGTTGAGAATCGTTTGGAGATGATCAGCATCATTCGGTTGACCTGGTCACAATGTTTTGGCTCATCAGTGTGTGCTTTGTTTCATAGGTCAGGGTGTATATCGAGTTGTTTATTTCTCTCCAAGTGGTTTTAAACATATACAGTAGGTGTGCTATCCAAAGGAAGTGGTGCTTTTGTTGGGTATTTAGTCCCAGAGCCTGAATGAAAACCATAGGCCATCATGATCTACTTATCGCGAAAGAGGAAGTAATTCTTTTCTCTAGCATATCATCATCATGACTACAAATGAAAACTAGCCTTCTGGCTAACTCTGGCACATTTACAGTAATGTTTATTTATGTGTAACGCCCCTATCAGCTACACTAAATAAATGAAACTTGCATTATATCAATGAGAAAATCCTACACATAGCCACTTTAATCTCTGATATTGCTTTATTCCCGTCCCAGTCCAGGGTCGTGACAGCGGCACGCTGCCTCTCTCAGGAACGGCCACGGTGTTGTGCTCAGTGATGGACGACAATGACAACCCACCAGAGTTTATGCAGGCATACTTTCATATCAGCTTGCCAGAAAACCTGCACCCTGGCGTCATCCATACGGTCCAGGCTTCTGACCCAGACTATGGAGACAACGGCACCATACACTACTCCATACCAGGTGACATGTCCAGATAGTATCATACCACACACTAACGTTTTAGTTGTAACTTCTATCAGTTGTCCCAACATAAAGTGATGGTTTGCATTCCATTTCATATTAGTTTATGTGTGATTACACAAGTTATAGGGGAACACCATATACTACATATATACATACACACATACATACACACACACACACACACACACACACACGTATGTATGTGTGTGTGTGTGTGTGTGTGTGTGTGTGTGTGTGTGTGTGTGTGTGTGTGTGTGTGTGTGTATATATATATATAAAACTGTTAAAAGAAACATTCAATGATAGGAAAAGAGCTCAATAAATAAGGAGCACATAATCCAGTGATTCAAGAAAATTTTTATGAGACAGTACAGCTTATACTGTCTCATAAAGAATTTACTTGAATCACTGGATTTTATATATATATGGAGAAACAGTTCAAATTTATATATATATATATATATATATATATATATATATATATATATATATATATATATATATATATATATATATATAACATTTTGACTGTTTTTCCATAACTATAACTCATATATTTAGTGTATATCTACTACTGCTACTTTCGGCTGCTCCCGTTAGGGGTCGTCACAGTGGATCATCCGTTTCCATCTCTTCCTGTCCTCTTCATCTTCCTCTGTCACACCAGCCACCTGCATGTCCTCCCTCACCACATCCATAAACCTCCTCTTTGGCCTTCCTCTTTTCCTCTTCCCTGGCAGCTCCATATTCAGCATCCTTCTCCTAATATACCCAACATCTCTCCTCCAAACATGTCCAAGCCATCTCAATCTTACCTCTCTTGCTTTGTCTCCAAACCGTCCAACCTGAGCTGTCCCTCTAATATAATTGTTCCTAATCCTGTCCTTCTTCGTCACTCCCAATGAAAATGTCCCTCCCAATGAAAATATGTATTTAGTGTATATATTCTGTATTATTTTGCTATAATGTGAGTAATCATTTAGAGCCTTACTGAGTGGTTAGTGTAAATCTGGTACTGTTTGTCTACTATGGCCACTCATCACCAATTACATTTCTATCTGTCCTGGATCAGGGATCCCTCCTCTATTGCTCTTTCAGAGGTTTCTCCTTTTTTTTTTTTTCCTGACCAAGTTTTTTCCATTGAATTTTTTCTCATCCTAATTGAGAGTCTAAGGATAGCGGCTGTCATACGTTGCACACTGGGACTAAATTGTGATTTAAGGCTTTACAAACAGATTTGACTTGACATTGTTTTCTCCAGGCGAAAACTATGGTGGTCGTTTCATCATCAACGCTCACACAGGCGCTATCAGCACCACAGAAGCTCTTGATCGGGAGGACAGGCAGAACTACACGCTCACCATACAGGCCCGTGACTGTGGCCCTGACCCCCTCAGCGCCTCCACCCAGCTCCAGCTGGTGCTTCTGGACCAGAATGATAACAGACCCTCGTTCACTCATAACGACTATTGTGCATCCATCAGTGAGGGGCTACCTGCAGGAACTGTGGTCCTTCATGTTAGTGCGTTGGACCCCGATGATGGGCTCAATGGAGAAGTAACCTACTCCCTCACAGAGGACAGTAGCCAGGGGGCCTTCTCAGTGGATGCTTCTACAGGTGTTATCCACACCACCCGCCCTCTGGACAGGGAGAGCAGGGCTCAGTACACCTTTAAAGCTGTAGCTACTGATGGCTGCACAAGGGGACCACAAAGCTCCGTGGCCTTGGTGACCATAGAGGTAGAGGACGTGAATGACAACATGCCAGCTTGCAGCCAGAACGTCATCAACACATGGATAACCATGAGGACTCTGCCCAACCAAGTAGTTGCAACCGTGACCGCAACAGATGGTGACCGCGGTGAAAATGGGACGGTGCAGTTTAGTCTGTCCGAGGACGACGGTGTTTTTGATCTCAATGGTACGTCAGGGGAGATTTTACTGAGAAGGCGGCTGAGAGCAGATTTCTCTGGGAGGAAGTTGCAGGTTCTGGTGGAAGACCGAGGAGTGCCAGCTCTAACCTCCACCTGCCTGGTCTTCATCCACCTGAAGGGAGAACTGGAACGCCTGCGATTCACAAGCGGAGACTACAATGCTTCCGTCAGTGAGAACAGCAGAGCTGGTACGTTTTCCCACCTCAGTTCATCTTAACTCGCTTGTGTCCATAAACAGCCTAAGGAAATGTAACTCATGTCATTTACTCTCTGTCAAGGCACATGGATTACAAAAGTTGACGCCCACGACCAAACCACAAGTGGACGGAGGGTTGCGTATAGCATTTTCAGTGGCAACGAGAGAGGAATTTTCACTATAAACCGACACACGGGTAAGAATCTTATGAGAGTGTATTTCAATTCAATTTACTAACAAAATATTCTCACCGTTTCTTATGTGTCAATCTGATGTCTTCGGACCTCGATTTGCTCAGTACCACGGGCAGACAGAATTCCTTTTTTTTTTGTAATTTCAGTGAAACTATAAGCTCAAAACACTCCTTCACTTCTCCGTTCTACTTTTCCAAGTCCTTCCATACCGATAATCCTAGCTTTCCAGTTCTTGAGGTCCGTCTCTAGGATTATCTCTTTCTTCATATCCGTCTCAACCGCCTCACTTCTTTTGGGCCTTTCTCCTGTTTTCCGTGTCTCCTTAAATTCTTTAAATTCATCCCGGTGTTTATACTGTAAAGGTATTTCCCGGAAAACATTCTGTTTTGGCTGCTATCTTCGGACCTTTTCCGCCCGTCTCATAGGATTGTCTTGTGTTTTCAATTACGACGTTATATTTCATAGGTTTCAAATGCACATCAAATGTAATGCAAATTATGATAATGTTGACACAGAATGTCAAAACAGCGTCATTTAATATTGCTGCAGGATTAAATTTCACGAGCCACTGTAAAATCCTGCGCTATCGTTTTCTTTTCATGTCCATGTATAATACGCTGGCTGTTACGGGTATCAGGAGCTAACTTTGGCCTTCCCCTCCCTCGCTCAGGTGAAATCGCTGTGCAGAAACATGACTCTCTGGACTTCGAGGAGAGCCGTCAGGTCGAGTTGGTCGTGCTGGCTGATGATGGCCTGCAGACGGCCCACTGCAGGGTCTCCATCAGCCTGCAGGACGTCAATGACAATGCTCCAGTGTTTGAACGCGGCTATTACACAACAGCTGTTTGGGAAGGGCACGTGCACAACACCGACATAATGCAGGTATACACTATGTTTGTTTTTGTCCTGTGCAAAACCAATATTATATTTTATAGTCGGATAATGAGTGTGCACCTCCCCACTACTACTACTTTCAGCTGCTCCTGTTAGGGGTCGCCACAGCAGATCATCCGTTTCCATCTCTTCCTGCCTCCCCACTGCTGCACTGAATGTTAATCACTGTACTGTCAGGTCACATGGGTCAAATTGTGATTTAAATTTCTCGGTCCATCGTTTGCTGCAGGTGTTCGCATCGGATGCTGACAGTGGGCTGAACGGGCAGATTGACTACTCCATTGTGTCTGGTGACCATAACGATGCATTCACCTTGGACTCTGTGCATGGGATCCTCACTACCAACGTGGTGCTGGACCGTGAGATCACCTCCTCGTACAAGTGCGCCGGCTTCAAAACTTAATGGCCGTTTGACAGTTTTATGTATTATGATATTTGAACTATGGTGAAATTAGATTAAAGGGGGAATGGTAAACTGACTGTATTTTATATAGCACTTTTCTAGTTTACCGACCACTCAAAGTGCTTTTTTTTTTTTACGACGTATGACTCACATTCACCCACTCACACACACATTCATACACTGATAAAGCCGTTGAAAGCTACTGAAAATCACCCACAGGTGGATCAGTATAAAGTTCTGTCGTATTGAGATACTTGTGGCCTCTCCTGCTGGCGCACAACAGACTGAATGTCAGTGTCAGTGTTTGTGCATCCTGTCTGCATGAGCCGGAACAGAGTTTCATCTGTCAGAAGGCAACTTCGACCAATAGTTTTTGAAGTTAATTCACATGAAATGACTGTATACACATTATACTAATACACAATTTATTTTATTTTATCTAAATTCTTTTAAATTTGCTCAATTTACTCATGAGACTTCCGGAAACAAATATTACCTTATCTTTCCAAACTGTCGCTCTAGCATGACTTAGGGTTTGTGCTGCTCTTTTATGTACATGGAGAATCTAACGCAGTGATTATCTTTCTCCCACTCACATTGCAGGCTGGTGCTGCGGGCCACGGACAGGGGGAGCCCTCCCCTCAGCAGCACTGCCACCGTGAGGGTCCAAGTGGTGGACGTAAATGATAACAGCCCTTCCATTCCGCCGATGGAGCCTGTGGTTGTGGCAGAGAGTAAGACCCAACAGTGTGCCACGTTCTCTGACTGCTTTCACAAATGGGTTGTCGTCAGGAAGTAAACAATTTGGGGCGGCTATCTAATATAAAATATCTACTGGCATAGTAAAGTGGTGTAATTGCTTTATTATCTACAGTGTGTATAAAATAGCCCACTTAATTTTTATATCTAATGGGCAGCATGGTGGCCCAGTGGTTAGCACTGTTGCCTCACAGCGAGAGGGTCCTGGGTTCGAACCCCAGGCCATCCTAGGTCCTTTCTGTGTGGAGTTTGCGTGTTCTCCCTGTGTCTTCATGGGTTTCCTCAGGGTACTCATCAAAAAAGGCATGCATGTTAGGGTTAATACCCCTGTCTGTGCCCCTGACCAAGGCAATTGAGAGAAGAACTGGAGTTGGTCGCTGGGTACTGCACAGCGGCCGCCCACTGCTGCTAGCTACACAACTAGGATGGGTTAAATGCAGAGAGTGAATTTCATTTGTATGTATGTACAAAATGACTAATAAAGAATTTTCTGTTCTGTTATGTTTCACTGCAGATCTGCCTGCGGGACACATGGTGACCCAGGTGATCGCCAATGATGTGGATCTCAGCTCGGCCATTACCTACAGCTTTGCAGAGAACACTGACAATTGCTTCGCGATTGACTGCTACACTGGTGTGGTAACGCTGACATGTTCGTTGGACCATGAGTGGCAGACGGAGCACACTCTGAGGATTTTGGCATCTGACTCCCTCCATCAGACCACAGGGGAGGTTAAAGTTAAAGTGCTGGATGTCAATGACAACGCTCCCGTCTTCACTCGGGTCTCTTATCAGGTAACACACTCCTCTTACTCCTCTTACTTAAGTTGAGCATCGATTGAATAATGGGAAGGGATCCCCAGACAAGCATGTCCAGGGCATCAAATCATAAACAATATTTGAAACAAGTATTTGTTAATGTACAATTTTGGATTCATTGGACTCATTCTTTGAAGCGTGCTGATCTTGATGCAGTTGCGGCTAAATTTTTGATCTCTGTTCCAGGTGGAACTGTCGGAGCTGGCCCCAGCTGACACACAAGTCATGTCTGTGTCAGCTACTGACAGAGATTCTGGCCTCAACGGCAAAGTGACCTACAGACTGCTGTCACCTCCTTTTCAGGGCTTTTACATCATTCCGGATAATGGTAAGACCAACAACTGCCAGAAGAACCATGCGTGAATAACCCAAATGTCACACCAGATTTTACACTCGCCAAATACCCTATTAAAGTACAGACCCCCATATAACCTCATTATTCACTTGATTTATCTTCTAACACTTTTGAGTAGTGTGAGTGTAAAGTAATGGTTCAGTCTTGGTGCAAGATATAAAGTTTCTAATTTTTAAAACCCGAGGCAGTTCTTCTTAATCGACACCAATCCAAGGATGACGTCTCTCCTCTGCTTCATGTCCCGTCAAACATTTTAAAAGTTTTAAGGCTATTACTACGTTCTTTTATACGGTGCACGTCTTATGAATGTCTGGCATTCACAGGACCCCTTTTTTTTTTCCTGCACAAGTGAATTTATTTTACGGTTTGTGCCTATGAAAAGAGGGTATGCCAACAAAAAGAGTTGTATGTGGTTGTCCATACTGCAGCAAAGGTCATTGAGAGTATTTACCCTGCCAGTAGAACTCTCCTCTAGTGTTTATATTTTTACAGGCTTGGCCATGCAGACGTCTCCAGAGAATCTAGATACAGAGAGAGAGAGAGAGAGGGAGAGGGAGAGAGCGCAGAGTGAGATTTAGTGGAAGAAACAGGTGATTAGAAGTCATCAAAACAAATCCAAGCAAAGGAGCAATCTCTCCTATTAACTCCCATTTTAAATTCAGCGGATTCCAAAAAAAACCCCACAAATGAGGACAAATCCGATCCTTTTCCACTTAAGTTCAATTTGTTTCCCCCGTTCATTTCACTCTCAAACGGGCTGACAGCGGCTCGGAGGTAGAGCAGGCCGCCGGGTAACTAAAGGGTCGCCGGTTCGATCCTTGGCTCCTCCTTGCAAACCGCCCCCCTGATGAGCTGGTTTTTACCTTGCAATGGTGGACACTACCGTTTGTGTATGAGTGTGTGTGTGTGTGTGTGTGTGTGTGTGTGTGTGTGTGTGTGCGTATGTGAATGTGAGGCATTCATTGATTGTGAAGCACTTTGAGTGGCTGTTGAAGCTAGAAAAGTGCTATATAAATGCAGTCCATTTACCATTTATTTACATTTAAAATGTAATATCTGAGAAATGCGTGTGCCGTGTTTTGCGGTATTAAGAGAGGCTCGCATCAGTGTTGAGTGAAGCTCTCGGGAGCCTGTCCTATGGATATCTAGAAATTCAATGAGGTGCTTAGTGTGGTGGATTCATTCCCTGTTGTCTATGTGTTTCTAAAAAGAGAATTCTCCTTTCATTCAGCCCTCAATATAACGAAAGCCCAGCAGGGGCATCAGAATGATACACTGAAACAGTGATGCAGCATCATGGTGTCAAACATTAAATGATTTTAGACTCAAAATTCTATATCTAGACTAATATATCACTGTATATAAATATTGCAGTAAGAACATTGGGTTTCTGTATATTTTCAAGTAAATGTCTTGAACATTTAAACAAGCATAAGTGTGAATATATGTTTAGACTGTACGTTGTTTTGACAAATACATCTGTGGTAATTTTATATTTGAAATTATTTTTTAGCTTTCATATGGAATTCCTGAAGCTTCTGTAGTTTAAATCAATTTGGAAAAAAAAAGCTTTTTTTTCCTAAATAGTGCATTTAAAAACTATTTGAAGAAACTTACTCATTTGTCTGCCTTTCAGGATCCGTGTTCATCAACAAGCCCCTAAACATCATCACCGGCAGCAACCTGATCCAGCTTTTGGTTGAGGCCAGAGATGGGGGAGATCCCATACGTTCTACTGTCACGTCCATAGATGTGGAGATTCTGGACACCAATGACCATGCACCTCTCTTTCAGCAAGACAGCTACACGCTCACTGTCCCGGAGGACACCTCCATAGGCACAAACCTATTGACCTTCTCTGTAGAGGACCAAGACTGGGCCCCTGAAAATACCCACTTAGACTATGCTATCATCAGGGGAAATGAGGAGAGGCGGTTTTGTCTGGAAGTGAATATGGTTCAAATTAAGAGCCAGCAAAGGCATATAGGAAAACTTGTTCTGTGTAACCCTTTGGATCGTGAAACCAGAGAGAACTACACACTAACAGTGAGGGTTTCTGATCGAGGAGTACCCCCACTTAACAGCTCCACACTGGTTATGGTGACTGTAACAGATGTCAATGACAATGCTCCTGTTTTTTCAAGTGCAGAGTACTATGCCCAGGTGAGCGAGAACAGTTTAGCAGGCACCTGGTTAGTCCAGGTCAGTGCTCATGACCCAGATCTAGGCATCAATAGCCTACTGCGATACGACATAATCTCAGAGAGCAGTGGAAGTCACCTCAAGTTGAACCGCCAGTCTGGCCTATTGATGGTCAACCACTCTCTTGACTATGAGGAATGCTCGAAGTATACCCTGACCATCAAGGCATCTGATGGTGGAGACTCATCTGAAGACCGAAAAGTGGCTTTTACTGTGGTCTACATCACAGTGTTGGATGAGAATGATAATACTCCCTATTTTATGTTCCCCATAGTTAACTGTTCTGTGTCGGAGAACCTTCCAGCCTTTACCCCGGCCTGTTCAGTCCATGCAGTTGACAATGACTTGGGGCCCTACGGCCAGCTCACCTACTCCATTATCTCCTCTTGTTTCATGGACTACGGCAGTGGAAACCCTGACAAGAAGGAGGCCTTTGCCATTGACCCCCTCACAGGCGACATCTATACCAGGCAGACTTTTGATTATGAGCGCGAGAGTGAATACTGCTTTATGGTGGAGGCCAGGGATAAAGGTAACAAAGCAGCTACACTGCGAGTTCAAGTGGCCATCAAGGGAGTGGATGAGTTCAGCCCTGTCTTCACCCAGAGAGAGTACCACTTCGTCCTGCCTGAGAATGCCAAATCAGGGCAGACAGTTGGCTATGTGATGGCCATGGACCATGATGGAGGAGTGGATGGATTGGTTGAGTATTCCCTGATAAAACGCTCACCATTTTTCGCCATTAACAAAACAATTGGTGCCATCTTTGTATCAGGCCCTGTGTATCGCAGAAGGGGTAGCCATGCCACAGAAAACATTGTGGAGCTGGCAGTATCTGCAGGCAGTCCCAGATTAGACTCCAGGACCACTACCTGTGTGGTGTCCATCAACATCTCCAGCTCAGCAGAGGCGCTTGTCAGTGTGCCCCTCAACGTTCACATGCTCAGTCTGGGTGTGTCACTGATAATGTTTCTTCTCCTTCTCCTCATTTTTGTGGCCCTGGTTCTTAGATACAAGATTAAAGACGCTGCCATCAAAAAGGCTGCTGCCATTGCTGTGAATTTGAACCATGGAACAGGCTCATTCGGCAGGTCTAGTAGTCAATCGCAAAATGCCTTCTGTCTGCAGGATTTAAAATGGCCCAATAGCGCTTTGATAAAAAAGGATATATCCAACCCATACAGGCAATCAGACTCAAGTGGCCGTGGTTCCGCAGAAGGTGAGACAGCAGAAGACCAGGAGATCAAATGGATTAATGAGTACCCTTGCCGTAGAAGAGCTGGATCCATGCAAAGCAAACAGATTTCACAGATCCCAGACATTCCTAGCGACAATATCTCCCACCACTCAGTTGATGTAGGGCCAGAGCACATCGCATCCATCAACACAGGCCTAGCCATAGGAATGACCAGTACAGAGAGCCTCCACCACTTCAAAGATGAGGGAGGGGGTGAGGGGCTACTCCCTGCAGTGATTAGGGTGAGTGATTTGGAGGAGTGCCTGAGGATGAGAGGATACATCCCTCTCTCAAAAAGCCATGCCTGTGCTGGGTCTCTTTCCTCACTGGTGTGTCCAGAGGAACAGCTCGGTGGTAGTTATAGCTGGGACTATCTCCTGGACTGGGAACCAAGCTTCCAGCCGCTGGCCTCCGTCTTTACTGATATTGGAATGCTCCCTGATGAGGAGCTCCAGGGCGGCCATGAGGACTTAGCAGCTGAGGCAAGCTGTCTCATGTACCCGCCGCCTCTTATAACAGGAGTGGCCCAGCCTGGTATCAGGACTGTCCCACCACGTATGCCTACCCTAGACAGGAGGCCTTCTTACCCTAAATATGCCTATTCTCCCTTGGCCAGGAACACAGGACTCACTCCCACAGCAATGACCCCCAATTTCTCCCCATCACTGTCTTTACTCACCATCCGAACCCCCAGTGCCTCACCAGTTATCTCCGAGACTGGCGTTGGGGGTATCAGACTAGATTCAGGACCTCTAACTGCAAGCCTCTTGGAGTCGGAAATACAGCTATAGATTGTGGCGGGAAGCACTGTATTGTTTCATCATTCAGTACTCCATTACATTCGTCGTCTGTATATTTGAAAATGTATTGGTTGTAGTCTTAACAATTTATCCTGGTGATCATCTCGGCGTTTAGCAAAGTTCAACGTTTTCAAGGAAAGCACATCTGTATTCAAGGAAAATTACATAATATACAGTGGATTTATATGGGCGAAATTGGGTCGTCATATGAATAAAGTATGTGTAATGACTTGAATTGAAATTCATGTCATCACTTTAAAATTTTAATAAAGCTAATATTTGGAAAAGTCGGAACTCCGCCGCATTATTATCTTATTATTATCTTATAATGCGGCGGTTTGAACAAGAGCAGATGTTTGAATCAGCAATTAAAAGGACGGCTGTTCCACAGTAAACATGTTTGTATGTGCAGAAAATGAAACACTTCGTAATGGCAGTTTTTTTTTTTTTTTGATGGAAACTATTTCAGAGCTGGTTCAAGTTTAAAAGTGAAAGAAAAAAAAATAATAGTCCTTTTCTGTGGTTAACATCATTTTGTAATGATACAAAAACTGCCCGGGGTTGAAATAAAGCCCTGTCCTTTCTGCTCCCTCGTATGCAATTCTTGGCCCATATTCTGCCGTTAAAACGATATTTAATCATCAAGCAGAACTCACATCATGTGATTCCTACAGTCCCGGACAGTTACAGTCTTAATGTGTTTGTGTATCTCTGAACTAGTGACAAGCGGTGAGATTCTTGACGCCGTCCCATCGACGCCTGTTTGGTGGAAACGGTGACATTACGCCAAGGTAATTTAACAGTTTGGATTTTTTTTTTTTGTCCTCTGGGTTATATAAGTTAGTACTGTAACTGATTTTCATTGAACAGCTCCATCTTCTGCCCCGTGTGTCCCAAATGAAAGTCTGGATTTTCTGCTTTCTAGCTTTGGCTTATTTGCTCACATTTTTTCCTGATTAGAAACGGGAGGATCGCTTGATGATTTCTTTTTTGTTTTTGTTTTTTTACTGATTTTTTTTTTTGGGGGGGGGGGTACGCTGATTGTGGCTATGTACAACTTGTTATTAAACAGCACTTTACTGTATAGTATACGCAGTTACAAAGGCACTGAATTGTGAGTTTAATATCAATAAACTAATTTAATTGAAGCTGCAATGAAGAAGGTTTGTGCTGTACCCAGTCTGAACTTTGCACAAGGTGTAGTGAAGTACCGCGGGATTTACCTCAGGCTGATTCACTGATGTGTGTACTGTTAATATGTTGTTCTTTTCTCGATATAAACAAAACTGAATTATGTTTTGAGGGGGAGCTGGGGGCCCAGATAGCAAAATTGCCGTGGCTCAGACCCGCCCCGCACCAACACTTTCATCCGGCCCGCATACCGTGTGGAATGGCGGCACTTGGGCGGTCCGCTCCTGTTTGCCAGATCTGGGCCAGAACCAAGCCATAGCAATGCCGCATGTGCCACATATTTGCCAAAGGTGGCCCATATTCACCATTTACCACACGGGCCACTTCAGGGTCACATGTTGATGAGAGCACTGCATCTTTGCCAAAAAAGGCCCACATTTGCTTTGGTATATTTGGGCCATATTTGCTGTTATACATGTGGGCCACTTCAGGCTCTCACATCCATTTTGTCAGGGCCATCAGTGCCGCATCATTGCCTGAACTGGCCCACACCCGGATGCCATCTGGGGGATGAACTGAAATTTTAC
This sequence comes from Lampris incognitus, assembly GCF_029633865.1. Taxonomy (NCBI): domain Eukaryota; kingdom Metazoa; phylum Chordata; class Actinopteri; order Lampriformes; family Lampridae; genus Lampris; species Lampris incognitus. The sequence continues at coordinate 10,948,858 of NC_079215.1, read as the reverse complement.
AATCTTGTGATCAGAGGACCGTAAAATGCATACGGGAGATGGGCATGTAGCATTTTGCAACTGATTTTCTGCAAAACAGGGAAGAGCCCTCTAAAGGTCTGCTCCACCTTCCAGAACCTGGAGGTCCCACGCTTTAAAATGTCATGACAGCACTGAGTTGGGTTTGGTCAGGTAATCCTGCCACATGGCAACCCTGAGTGTTTCCTTTGACGGGGTATTCAAGAGAACTTGATGTGAGACGCTGTCTTGAATCCATCACTTTCACATTTTGAATTAGTTGAGGGATTCAATTATCCTCTGGGTAATAGCGCTGCCATAAAATGGAAACTAAAAAATAAAAGGTTGCGGTTTTAAAAGGCTTAATGTTAAAATGCTTGTGGCAGCCCTAAGTCGTTTTACTAACCGTAGAGTACAATAGCCAGTGTCTGTTCTTAAAACTGGTTTGGATCGTACACTATCCACATATTGTCTGAGAGCCTTTGAACATAAACCTGTCAGAGGACTACGCCGTGTGTGCTCTGCTCTTCAGAGGTTTTAACGGCAGTGGTGCTTGAACTATATTGGCTTGAACGGCCAAACTCTCTTCTTCAAATTTACATTGCTTAGCTTGGCCTGAGAACAGTCCCAGCACGGATGTGTGGTTCCCTCACATTTGGGCCTGGTAATGGAGATAATGCATCAGTTGTAATATGTTGGAAAGAAACGGCAAATCCAAAAGTCTTGGCTCTCTCTGCTGTTATCAGCACCGGGGATCTCAGAGCTCTTTAATGGACCTACTGGTCACCTAGAAATCCAGCTAATCTCCCAACATGGTCAGGTTTTGACCCTCGGTGATAAATTATTAGGGGTAACAGATTAGCACAGTCACAGCATCAACCAGAGAGCCTGAGCTCGAGCCACAGGTCCCCCCCACACACACACTTTTTCTTCCCAATTGTATCCAACCAATTACCCCACTCTTCCGAGCCGTCCCGGTCGCTACTCCACCCTCTCTGCTGATCCGGGGAGGGCTGCAGACTACCACATGCCTCCTCCCATACATGTGGAGTCGCCAGCCACTTCTTTTCACCTGACAGTGAGGAGTTTCACCAGGGGGACGTAGCGCGTGGGAGGCTCACGCTATTCCCCCCGACCGACCAGAGGAGGCGCTAGTGCAGTGACCAGGACACCCGGATGCCTTGAGCCACGGTTTTTGCAAACACCTGTCCATACCCAAGATGGTGGATCTGTTCTAGCCTCAAAGACGGGTTTCTTGAGCGTAACCTGCACTCTGACTTACATGTTAGTATTTGAAAGATGTCGCTGCCTTCTATCTTCTCTAGAAAGGTAAAATGTTGGGGAGAACGTTGACGCTGAACTTCCCCGGCCCTCCAGCTCCACAGTGTGGGGGGGGGGTCTCTCAATTACCTCTTTCAAAGGGGTGCTCCTCGTTGTAGCTGTTTTCAAACTTTAGCATGCCCTAAACTCACGCACGACGCATTTACCCTTCATAATCCTTTACGTAACACCTTAAACCCCTTTCCCTTTATTGCCCACGGCAACGATCTGAACCTCCGAACGTCTGGCCGAGCCGAGCCGAGCCGAGCCGAGCCGAGAGCAGCAAAGAAACACAAGAGCGTTTCACTCTAGGTCTCCGCTTGGTCTGCTGCGGAACCATAAAACCGCGTCTCTAGGGCAGCGTTTCTCAACCCAGTCCTCGAGGACCCCCTATCCTGCAGGTTTTCTTTGCAACCCTGAATAGGTACCTGTTTGTAGTTATTCAACCAATCAGCAATGAATGTCAGATTTTGCACACCTTGCATAATTAAGTGCTATGAGATGATTGGTCGAGTAAGTACAAGCAGGGCCACCTATGCAGGGTTACAATGAAAATCTGCAGGATAGGGGGTCCCTTGAGGACTGGGTTGAGAAACCCTCCTCTAGGGAACGTCCCGGGCAGGCGGGGGCTGGGACGTCCCATTCCTTTATCAGATGGTTTTATAAAAACACCAACACCCGGTCCCGGGCCAGCCTAGCCGTGCCAGCCGGGCGACGCTTGCCTGTCGTCGCCGGTGGGCGCGCTAGTCATCGACTCGGTTCAGAATTGCCTCCGCGCCTCATCAGCGGGTCTTGCGTTTGGGATCCCAGCGGGCTGCTGGGCTTGGACGCGTATCGAGGGTCAGAGACCGCCGCCTTCTTTCTGCGGGTCAAGCGCCGCGGCCCGGCGAGCGTCACAAAGCTCCTGTGTGAGCCGCTCCGACTCTCCCCCAGCACGCCACCGTGTGGCCGGAGTCGCTCCCGGGGTTTCACACGGCGGCTAATTAGTAATGTCGCGTGGTTAAGTGACTGATATGGCTGAACAGTCATTAAGAAAAAAGACCGGAAGCGCCTCCAGAGGCACTGCTCTTCAGGCGCGAGAAGGACAGATGGACGTCTTGCATCTGGACCCGCGCTCATACTGATGCGAGTCAGATACTCGCTTGGATGAGGATGCGTCGTGACAAATCCAACACAGCTGCGTTCTCATCCCGGCTTGGATTTCGTACTGGTCTCTGTCTCTCCGCTTTCCTTCTGAGTTATGCACTGGCTTGTCATACAAGTTCCGCCTTGTGGTCGCTGGCCTGTATCTCGGCAGACCCGCGGCCGAGTCGCGCGCTGTACGAGTCGAGTCTGCATCCGCTTGGCGGGGCAGCGCAGACACACACGTGGAGGGAGGTGGAGGGGGGGGGTGCCTCGTCTGGGTGACGATTTATTTTCAAATTTCATGTGGTTCTAAATTGCTGTCGTAAGAGTTTGGGTGGACGCTAAATTTAACGGCAACGCAAAACCAACAAGTATTCTCTCGCTTTGTGGAGCCGACAGTTACAACGTGACTCACGCGCGTGCTAAACAGGGAGGCCGAAACCATCCGGTGCCCTAAATCAGTGGTTCTCAACCTTTTTGGGTTCCTGGACCCCCTGCGTATTTTTGATCTACCCTGAGGACCCCCTCCACCTGATCTTGGGGGAGGGGGGTTGCAATTTGATAGAAACAGTAGAAACTGCATTTTAAATTGCATTAGAGCATTTATTCACTCTTTGGGGCAAAAATAAGAGCTTTCAGTTGTAACTTAGATATAGTTAACAAAACAGAATTCTTATGCAGTAACTTTCAGATATATGTAACAAAACAGAATATGTATTCAGTAACTTTCAGATATATGTAACAAAACAGAATATGTATTCAGTAACTTTCAGATATACGTAACAAAACAGAATTCTTATGCAGTAACTTTCAGATATATGTAACAACGGAATTTTTATGCAGTAACTTTTAACAATGCAAACGGGAGCGAGATGTCTTATTAAAATACAATAAATGACACTTGTGAAACAGATGTAATTAGAGAAAAAAGTCCTGTTACCCTTTATAGTTTAGGTAGATAAAGGTCTCAGTCACATTTGAGTAAAATAATCCCATTTCTATAAATGTCAAAGGATCTTTTTTTTAAGATATTTTATTTTCACGGACCCCTTGCAGTTACACCACGGACCACTAGGGGTCCGCGGACCCCCGGTTGAGAAACACTGCCCTAAATGGTAGGAAACCCGTTCAACAGTTGGGCCAAATCCCAGGGGTGAAACGCTGCGCTGCGCTGCGCGCTTCCAAGTAAATACTGGGGACGCGTGCAGGCGCGTTTGTTGCGTCTACGTGTCTGTTACCTCATACGTCTCTCGGTCCGCGCTCGTGTTGAGCTGAAACGGCCGTTTGCACGCGGAGGAATGTTAATCGGATTAAGCGTAATTGCATCAGCCTTGCCCCGGTTTGTTATGGCTCGGTGTCGGGAGAACAGTGGCTCGTTAGACCGGTACCGAGATGCCAGCAGTAAAACGTTTACCTTTGCATATGGGTTACAGGCCTGGACGGGCCGCGCGTTGGACCCCGCTCAGAAACGCCGTCCTCTGACACGACAGCAGCTTTCCACCCGATAGGGAAACGCCCCGCTTACACTTGGTTATAACATGCGGGGGGGGGACATGCGGGGGGGGGCTGCGATCGGATCACAAGTGGACGGCGCTAAATACGAGTGTAGACCACCACCGAAACGTTTCGTGAACCGGTTACTCAAACCACTTGCCGAGGTGGTCTGGGACCCCGACAAGGACATAACAGAAAATATTCTTCTTCTTCTTCTTCTTCTACTACTACTTCTTCCTCCGCTTCTTTTTCTTCTTCGTTTTCTTTTCGTCTTCTTTTTCTTCTTCTTCGTCTTCGTTTGCTTTTCTTCGTCTTTTTCTTCTTCGTCTTCTTTTGCTTTTCTTCGTCTTTTGCTTTTTGTCTTCTTTTTCTTCTTCGTCTTCTTTTGCTTTTCGTCTTTTCTTCTTTTTCTTCTCTTCTTCGTCTTTTTTTTCTTCATCTTCTTTTGCTTTTCATCTTCTTTTTCCTCTTCGTCTTCTTCTTCGTCTTCTTTTTCTTTTCTTCGTCTTCTTTTGCTTTTCAGCTTTTTCTTCTTCTTTTTCTTTTCTTCTTCGTCTTCTTCGGAGTAACGATATCTGATGACAAGCGGTCAGCAGGGCGCATTTGGATATGCGCGGCGACCGCAGGCGTAAACGGCGACGCGTGTCGCCGTCCACTTGTGATCCGATCGCCCAAAACGCATTTTAAAACCAAGTGCAAACAGGGTCTAAGAGAGTCTACGTGCTAAACAGAAACACGGGCTTGCTTTTGGGATGAGACTGGATCGACAATGAAAACCACAAGCGCTGGCCCTCCACCTTTTTGTTCTCCCAAAGAATTCCTCCTATTCGGGCTCGTGAGTTCTCCTCGAGTTTGATCAGAAACCAGAAATGGTGGTTCTCTTTCCCCGCACAAACCACACTTTGTTTGAATTGTGCCTCCCTGCCATCTATCCCATACATTTTATATACCGAACATCAAGTGGAGAAAACAACTGATCGCCTGCCAACAAAACCTCGACCTTTTTTTTCTTCTTCATACTAATCCCCCCCTTTGTATCGTTAAACTCACAACTTTGTCAGCAACTACACAGCGACTGGTCTTCAAGCGGATATCATCAGAGAATTGTGTACATCTCTGGTGCTGTACTGAAAAATAATACCCTCTGTGTGTGTGTGTGTGTGTGTGTGTGTGTGTGTGTGTGTGTGTGTGTGTGTGTGTGTGTGTGTGTGTGTGTGTGTGTGTGTTTCGTCCTTCAGCACAAAACGGCAAAGACTTGTTAGACAGGAACACATTCATATTTAATCTCAATATGTGGGATTTCAGGATTTTTAAGAACTAATTAGGATATAATATACCAAATGGAGGTGGCACGGTGGCGCAATGGTTAGCGTGGTCGCCTCACAGTAAGAAGGTCCTGGGTTCGAGCCCCGGGGTAGTCCAGCCTTTGGGGATTTGTCCCAGGTCGTCCTCTGTGTGGAGTTTGCATGTTCTCCCCATGTCTTTGTGGGTTTCCTCCGGGGCTCCGGTTTCCTCACAAAGACATGTAGGTCAGGTGAATCGGCCGTACTAAATTGCCCCTAGGTAAGAATGTGTGTGTGTGTGTGTGTGTGTGTGTGTGTGTGTGTGTGTGTGTGTGTGTGTGTGTGTGTGTGTGTGTGTGTGTGTGTGTGTGTGTGTGTCGGCCCTTTGTGATGGCCTGGTGGCCTGTCCAGGGTGTCTCCCCGCCTGCCGCCCAATGACTGCTGGGATAGGCTCCAGCATCCCTGAGAGCAGGATAAGCGGTTCGGATAATGGATGGATGGATGGATACTAAATGGATAATTCAATTCTTTCAATTTCTTGTACAATCTATAGCTTTGGGGAAAATGATATTTTACTTCAAAAAAAGTGATCATGATCTCAGCCATCTGATGAGCTGCATCATTTCTTAGTTTAGGTTCTAAACTAAGTGTGCATTGCTGCAAGACACAGATTTGCACTGGCCATACTATACCATATGAAGTCACCGAAGGCCAAACAATCTGTTTAATTTCTATCACCACCATGTAGTGGAGAAAATATGTTCCATCATAAATCATCATCAGGGCCTTTGACTCCAGACATTGAACATATGTGCGGGGTCTCAATACCTTTTCCTGTGATTTGTAAATGAAGCTGTGTTGCTAAAATGTTATATAAATATTAACACACTGGCTGTATGATCTTTACTTCATTTGCAAGCAGGGAACAATGCAGCTAAAAGCTTTCCTTTTCCCCCGCTTTTTATTTTCCATTTCTATTTTTTTTTCTTTTAAACAAAGCGGTGTTGTTGATGACCAGCTAAAGAAGAAAATCTCAGCAATTATGAATATAGTTGGAACATGCAATTTATGTAGTCGGATCTAGCCTTATCTTGTTGGACCGATAATGGATGAAAGTTAAGCTTTCGTTTACAGTAGAATCGTGTCACATTATAAACAGTTACACATTTGTCCCCGAGCTGTGTTTATTTGTACCAGTAAACTGCACTGCAATTTATAGTGCTTATTCATTACATAATCAGAATGTGAATGAGTAAGCTGTACACGGTGGCCAGAGTCTGCCTTGGTCCTATCAAACCAATGTGGAACCTCATCTCTGTGCTTTTCAGATGTTTGACAAGTGTGTGAGATGATATATGCCAGACTGTGCAGCAGTGACTGTTCCTGATGGAAATTAATATAGACATGATGTGAGACTGCTGAATAGAGTCCATAGTTCTGCTAGGAACAGGGTCTTGAAGCGGTGATGGTTACACGTAGGATTTAGAAATTGGTTGAATGTTTATTTTATTATTTCTGACCCTTTACATATGCTCTGATTTTTCTCTTTTCTCAATGTGGCTCTTTCTTTGTTAAAATCCTGGCTAAGACTGAGAGAAGAAAATGGGTCAATGCAAATAGTCTGCGGTGAACTTTGGTGTCCCCCAGGGTTCAGTTCTTGGCCCTTTGTGATTTTCTTTATATATGCTACATTTTGGCAAAATCACTCACAGTTATGGAATAATTTTCACTGAAACGCAGATGACTGACAGTTAGTTTTATGTAGAGTCCAATGTGCACATTTAGAAAATTCGAGGAATGCTTATCTACAGTTAAAACCTGAATGTCTTCTTTTCTTTCTTAACTAAACCAAAACAAAGATTCTGGTCATTGGCGCAGCAAGAGAGGGGGCTCAGTTTGAGAAAGTGACGCTCAACTTTGATAATTGTACTATTCCCCAGAGTTCCTCAGTTAAAAGTCTGGGTGTTCTCACTCTTTCTATTGGGTTACACACTGCAATAATATAAATTTAAATTTCTGTACACGATCTATACTGCTGTTGGCTGCAAAAAAAACCCCTCTTTACCGAAGAAGTAACGTATAAGTAACAAAACCTTCATCAGGTGCAACAGAGTTATACACTGCAGAAATTATCAGGACTGCTTTTTCACCCTTCAAAACACGAGGATAAAATCCAATCTATCCTCATGCCTGATGCTGATGCTAAGACCCTTATCTAAGCATTTGTATTATCTAGTCTATATTCATTTAATAGCCTTTTTTTCATTCTGTTCTGGGCTAGCATCAAGAACATCCAGATGTTCCACGGTGTCGCTACAGAATCTTGAAGAAAACTGCTGCTTGACTGTATTACACATATTCTAGCCTTTCTTCACAGGCTCCTTATCCATAAAAGCGACACTGCTGATATTTAATATGCTACATAGAGCTTGCTCCTTCATATCTAGCAGATCTCCCCTGACATCCAAATGTGGTTTCTGTAGTTTACTTTATATTTAAACAACCCCCACCACCTTTTCTCATTGTCGTTTGCCCAGCAGTTATCTTGAGGTTAAGCATCAACAAAGACTAACCAAAACTAAAAAGACTAACTCAGAGGAGCAGCTAAGTTATAAAGATTTAATATTAATTAGTCTTAACTCTTTGCTTGAAATGGGTCGGTCTCGGCGCCAGGTCAAGGTAATCCTTCTAGTAGGCACTAAACTCTGAGGAGGAAACTTAACATCCTTCTGAGGACAGTAACAAGCACTTTTCTTCTCTGCATTGTTTCATTATTGCTAAGTGTAGTCATGGAGGGTGCTGTTCATTGTCATTTTCTGTCTCCTGTTCTTCAACGTGTGAATGTGAAGCCCTCTGAGACGGTAACTGTGATTGGGGGATATACATTAAAGTTGACTTCACTTCCAAGAAAGTTGAATCCGTACATCTGGACACAAATGTTGTGTCCAGATGTACGGATTCAACTTTCTGGGCTTTCCTTACCTGGATTATTGAGCATGCACCAAGATATGTTGACTTGACTTCACAGTACGTGATATACAGAAATTATGCAGTACATCAAATTCGAATGAAAGAAACCCTAACCTGCCATTCATTATTCAATGTCTTTGAAGCAAACACAGACCAGCTACTGACCTACCTTCCAAACGTAGCACGCTTTCTAAGCTATCAATCATCGTGTAGGAGTAGGTGTCTCTCCAAAAAGTGTTCGTTTTGGAGCGAGGCCCGTTACTTTTTCCCAGCAAGGGGAAGATCCAGATCCCAGATTTTTGTCTGACCAATTCATACCCGGGGCCCGCTGATGCCTCCGAGGCCAGCCTCCGCGTTACGGCGTAGCCGGCAGAGTCTCGAGCCCGACTCGCAGACATCGTTTGTCTTGCGAACCCTTCCCCAGCACCGCTGGAGAAAAGGGGAAACAGCCTTCTCGATTAGGGGCAGGAGAAAAAAAGGTCAAATCAGGGCTTTTGGATGTACGAAGGAGCCTCGAGCATCACATTTGGGTCCAATCAGCCCAGCGATGTTTTTTTAGCCACAATATAAAAAACAGATGGACCAACAATTGGAGGGATACAATTCTTTGGTATAGAAAGAGCGTTGGGAGGGATAGCAGACGAAGCGCTGTCCTTTTTTTTCTGCTGGAGCGAATGATCTCGCTACGCCGCTGCCCCGTTCTTCTCGGATTGTTTTTGTCCATTCACAGTGCGAGATGTTTGCAGGCAGTCGTCATTCAACTCAGTTGTGAAGTTCTCGCGAGCCAAAGTGCCAATGTGTCGCTCTAATATCGTTGCTTTTATCGTATAATCACTTTTGAGTATCGTTGTAATCATGACTACGCCATATGCACCCGTGCTCTCGAGCCAAACGTCTGCCGGCAGCATGTGTGGCCTCGAGTAAACATGAATAATATCCCGACCTTTGGCCTCTGGATGTAACACGAAGCCTAATGGATTAACCACGGACTTGTCAGTTTAAAATCTGATTCTCGTCACGCAGAGTTGCCGGCCACCCCGAAACGACCTCTAACCCTTCTGACAACCTGGGTGTGGGGGGGGGGGGTGTGGAGCGAGGTGTGGGGGTCGCCACTAGATGAGATCACCAGGGCAGGTGCTCCCTCCTGGGCATCCACTTTCACTGCAAGGGGCCTGGTTCTCCCGTGATGGATGGGTCTGGCTGAGATTCTGGGCCCCCATGGGGCAGATTACGCAGCAGGGGAGGCACCATCTGGGAACAGAATGTCAAGGTCGGCCCTGGGTTGGCGATTTACGCCCCCCCCCCCCCCCCAAACCTCAGGTTCAAATGGCTGCCGGTGACGTGACATAGACAAGGTGACAATGACAGCCCCTCCCCCCCTCCCCCCCCCCGGTCCTAAAAAAAAGAGGCCATTCATTACTGAAGGGTGAGGGGGATCAAACAGCTTTTAGGGTGGAGGTTTTCCAACCCCTCTCCCTCGCTGTCTTTGACCCCTCTGCGTCCGCACTGGACAAAGGCAAACCTTTAACATGACCGGCAGCAGGAGACGAGCGGTAAATCTGTCCAAGCGCTGCCACATTTACACGTCTGCCTTCCCTTTCGCTCGGGCAACTTGCTTGTAAATAGTCAGCGACAGGCGGCCGATGTTGTGCGCGCTGCGCGGTTGTTGTTATTATTTTTTTAACCAAACACAACGGATCGCCGACACGCATTCCACCGGGTTTTACAAAAACCCCCCAAGACCATAAACACGGGACGCGCATGCCAAGATTTTTTTGTGCGCTTATTTCGCTCGTCTTCCACGGTCCACACAGCCCCGGCCCGAGGTTTTCCCAAACCGCTGCCCTCCCCTCACCACGGAGACACTTGGGAGATAAACAGACACACACACGCACACGGTGTAACCACAACACCGACGAGCGGGGCAAAACCGAGGTGGCCGGCGGTCTAGCGTTTGTCTACTGACCAATGAAATCTCCCGTCGGTGAACCCGCGGTAACACGAATCGGAGGCCCCGGCAGTCTGGGACGGGCCTATTAGTGCCTGGCCTGCACTGGGAGGTTGGAAGGAGAGAAGTATTAAACAATTAGGGCCATAAATCCAGATGTGGGGTGTAGAGATTGTGTGTGTGTGTGTGTGGGGGGGGGGGGTTCCCAGGCCCAGACGAGTGGCCTCTTAGGACTATGTGCTCCATGTGGAGCTCATTTTACCCCCTTTACTGTGCGGGGGTATCTGCAGGCTCTGGATGCAGTATGGCGCAGACGCGCGATGCAAACGTGGCGTATCCCCCTGCTCGTGTCGCCGGGGGCGCCGTCAAATTCTGCAGGGGAGACGCCTTCGGTACGTTCGCTTGAGAAATGTCAGAGTACGCTTTTTTTTTAGGGAGGGGAGGGGGATTTTTCCCCCCTTTTTTCTCCCCAGTTATACTTAGCCAATTACCCCACTCTTGGGGGTGCGGGTAGCGTAGCGTGGCGGTCTGTTCCGTTGCCTACCAACACGGAGCTCGCCGGTTCGAATCCCCGTGTGGCCTCCGGCTCGGTCGGGCGTCCCTACGGACACAATTGGTCGCTGCACTAGCGCCTCCTCTGGTCGGTCGAGGCGCCTCTTTGGGGGGGGGGGGAATAGCATGATCTTCCCACGTGCTACATCCCCCCTGGTGAAACTCCTCACTGTCAGGTGAAAAGAAGCGGCTGGCGACTCCACGTGTATGGGAGGAGGCATGTGGTAGTCTGCAGCCCTCCCCGGGTGGGCAGAGGGGGTGGAGCAGAGAGTGGGGTGATTGGCCAAGTACAACTGGGGAGAACCACCCCCCCCCACCCCCCAAAAAAATTACCCCACTCTTCCGAGCCGTCCCGGTCGCTGCTCCACCCTCTCTGCCGATTTGGGGAGGGCTGCAGACTACCACATGCCTCCTCTGGTACACGTGGAGTCGCCAGCCGCTTCTTTTCACCTGACAGTGAGGAGTTTCACCAGGGGGGATGTAGCACGTGGGAAGATCACGCTATTCCCCCCTGGACAGGCGCCCTGACCGACCAGAGGAGGCGCTAGTGCAGTGACCAGGACACATACCCAAATCCCGCAAGCACGGCCAGTTGTGTCAGTAGGGACGCCCGACCGAGCCGGAGGCCACACGGGGGTTCGAACCCCTCGTCCCGTGTTAGGAGGCAACGGAAGGGACCGCTACTGCACCCGGACGCCTGGTCAGTGTAGGCTCTGAGAGGTAATGGGGTTATTACACAGACTTTTACCCCTGCTAAAGCGACCACTTAAAATGTCCCATCACGCTTCTTAAGTGCGGAGGCAAACTAGGTTTACACCACCTTTCAGAGAGAAGAGTGTCCCGCCTTCTAAGCGTTACGAGTTCCTGGTTGTGTTGTACTTCACCATGTGTTTCCGTGTTATTTAGGATTTCTCCTCTGTGACAGGATACCTACCACGCGCGACTCTACCCAGCGAGGGAAGCCAAGCCCTTACACCGCCCTGTTACTCCGCCTTGACGCTGAGCGAGTTTGTCACTCGTTGTTTACTACGTCGGCTGTAATGGCGGCCCTGGAACCCGGGGCAGCGAGTTCGGAACAAACCCGTGTCTCCGGGCTTTGTGTAAACTCCCACGTGTCACCCGAGAGGCCGTGCGTCAGGCCTGGCAGCGCGAGGCGGTGTTTCGGTCGGAGGGCGGACTCCGCACGGTGCCGTCGCCGTAATCGAACCAGCGTTGTCTTGGACGTATTCGGGGAACATCTAATTTAGCGGCACACTGCAGAATAAGCTGGCCGGCCGCAGTGAGCGTGGTGATGTGTACTTGCTGCTAGCTCCCATCTCACACTCGCGGGACTTGTGTCTCGATGTGGACGCGAGAAAACAAGAAACGCCATTTACGGGGCTGGGCGTCTGCCCTGCGCCTTCGTAACGAGACCAGATTGTCAAACAGTTTTAGCGTTAGAGGCCTCGGAGGAGGTCATCCCAGTGGATGTCTGAGGGCGGAGCGGCCCGGAGGGCGGAGCGGCACGGAGGGTGGAGCGGCACGGAGGGTGGAGCGGCCCGGAGGGCGGAGCGGCCCGGAGGGTGGAGCGTCCCGGAGGGTGGAGCTGCACGGAGGGTGGAGCGGCCCGGAGGGCGGAGCGGCCCGGAGGGTGGAGCTGCACGGAGGGCGGAGCGGCCCGGAGGGCGGAGCGGCATGGAGGGTGGAGCGGCCCGGAGGGCGGAGCGGCACGGAGGGCGGAGCGGCATGGAGGGTGGAGCGGCCCGGAGGGCGGAGCGTCCCGGAGGGTGGAGCGGCACGGAGGGTGGAGCGGCCCGGAGGGCGGAGCTGCCCGGAGGGCGGAGCGGCCCGGAGGGCGGAGCGGCCCGGAGGGTGGAGCGGCCCGCCGTGCTAACGGGCAGCCGTGTCTACTGAACGTGTGGCCGGTCCATACGCGAGGGTGTGTGTGCCGCGAGGTTTAGGCTCATCTGCAGCCTTCCCCTCTCGCTCCCAGCAGGACTCTGCGGGTGTCACGTGCACCACCTTGGGGGTCACGTGCACCACCTTGGGGGTTGTTCCACCCACCTCCGCTATGAACCAAACACACACACACACACACACACACACACACACTGGCAGACCAGACAATCCAGGGAAGTGGGGAAGAGAGCCAATCAAAAGAGCGCTACATGGGCGTCCAGGTAGCGTAGCGGTCTATTCCGCTGCCGACCAACACGGGGATCGCCGGTTCGAATCCCCGTGTTACCTCCGGCTTGGTGGGGCGTCCCTACATACACAATTAGCCGCGTCTGCGGGTGGGAAGCCGGATGTGTCCTGGTCACTGCACTAGCGCCTCCTCTGGTCGGTCGGAGGACCTGTTCGAGGGGTGGGGGGAACTGGGGGGAATAGCGTGATCCTCCCACGCGCTACGCCCCCCTGGTGAAACTCCTCACTGTCAGGTGAAAAGAAGCGGCTGGCGACTCCACGTGTATCGGGGGGGGGGGCATGTGGTAGTCTGCAGCCCTCCCCGGATCGGCAGAGGGGGGTGGAGGAGCGACCCTCCAAACAAACGGAGCAGTACGTTACCCTCATCATAGTGGGACGAGAGGAGAGCCACCGGGGAGAGGTTGGAGGAGATTCATGCATTTTTGGGCGTTGAGCAAAAATGCTCCCAGCAGAAGGGCAGCCCACACTGTCCTTCAGTGAGGATGAACGGTTTCGCCCGTTTGAGCCCGGCCGGCTGACTCCGGGTCAGCCAGAGGTCATTTCCTCTGAGGACGCTCCGCAGTAGGCCTTCATCGCTGCTAACCGTGGTTCATCGTGCAGCGAGTGAACTGGATCCATCGCTCATTCAAGCTGTGGAAGCGCCGGAGCGCCGGCCTTTCTGTCCCCCCCCCACCCCCACCCCCCCACCCCGACGACATCACGAGTCGGTGTCTCGAGTTTCCCTCCGCTAGTTTGGGGAATGTTTACATGTGAGAAATGTGGGTCAAAACCGTCCAAGGGCACGGGGCTGACATCTCGCATCGGAGCACTAAATCTTCGCGGTATTTCCCCACAGCGCTCGATTCAGATTGCAACTGTTGGAAATGAGGAACGTCCACTGCGGGGAAAAAGAGAAGAGAAGAAAAGAAAGAGGGGGGGGGAGGGGGGGAGGGAGGGGGGGAAGCATTTCCAGATGGCACGCTTTCTATAATACCGCCTGGTGCAGCGTGATTTAAGTCGGCGTAATGGCAGATCACAGAGGCCTTCCTGACCGACCCCCGTGCTTTTAAACAATATTTTTAGATCAAAGCCTTCAAAAGCGAGATCAGCAGCAGGGAATGTATATATACACTATATATATATACATTATATATGCATTATATATACATTATATACACGCTAAAACATGGCACAACTTATTTCCCTTGGCTGGGCTCTGGTCCAGCAGGACTTTTAAAAGACGGTAGCCACGATGGGCCTGCTGGTCAGATGTGAGCGACGGCCTTCGCTCGACAGCAACACCAGGTTTCAGACGCGTGTTTCCCCGTAACCCCTCGCAGCTCGTGTGGGGAAACAAGTCCGGGGTTCGAGTCAAGCAAGACCGGCGCACCTTGTGTGTCACAAAGTGTGGTTTTCATTCCCTCTCTTCTCGTGGTTTTTTTCCGCACATCCATCTCGGTCGGTCCGGTTCGAAGCGGAGCGGTTGGCCGGCGAGTTGTTTACCACAGGCCGCCGAGCAGTGGGCCTGACGTCAGCGCGGGGCGTCTGGTTCTGTTCAGAAACCGAACGCGCCTCCCGACCGGCGTGTCCCCCCCTGCAGGTGAGGTCCGTTCTCGCCGCGGCCACGCCACCGAACCCCTTTACTTACATGTGAACCCGCACCCGCTACTCCGGGGAGGGGCTGGTGGTGGTGGTGAGGTCACGCGGGGTCAGCAGCAAATCCGCAGCTTAAAATGAAGAGGGTGAGGGGTTTTCTTTGTAACTCCGAGTCCCCCCCACCCCACCCCACCCCCCCCACGCCACCCCGCTGAAGGGTTTGCGGGATTCTGTTTCACAACACGAGCTGTGAAGTGTCAAATGATGTGTGACTTCTGCCACGGGCCTCGTTTGTCCTCGTCATGTCTGACTTGTCTCTTCTGGCCGTGTTCAAGACCAGAGCCTGTCCAAGACTCCTTCACCCTTTCTACTACTGCACTTACCTCCCATAACATCGTGTTTTTTGTTTTCCCGCGACGGCTTACTGTGCACTTTAAAGACGACGAGGAGGACAAGTTACAACAGAGGTCACAAGGCGCTATGAGTACACGGGGAGGAGAAGGTCTGGGACTTGAGCTGCAGATAGAAACCGGATGGTTGGATCCATGTGCACCCAAATGATCCTCGTGAAAGACCATCAGCACAGCACGGAGACCATCGTCCCAACTGGGACCTTCATGAAGACGAGGGACGAAAGCTGGTGTGACAACAATGACCATCCAACACATCTGGGGCGTCACGTATCAGTCGTTACTACACACCCATGGAGTTTTGTAGCCCCCAAGATTGTCTGACACTCAGCAGCAAAGCATGATGGTTATTTGTAATCCCCTCCTCCTATGTCTACCTCTTGCAACGAGCAGTCACCCGGGCCTGCAAAGACATCAGTGTCCGCCAGTCGGTGTCTAAATTCAGGGGTTACCCAGGTCCTACACTGGTCTCTCAGACAAACTTCAGGGCTAAACAAATCCCATGGGTGTGTACGCACAAATTTGCCCATAGTAACGATGATACATGAAGCCCCAGGAAACTACCAACCCTAGAGACGATTTACGGTTTTCTATGATCAGACGAGCATTAGCGACAAGTGTTCGTTGTGGAGGGTTTCTGACATGCTGAACTTTTTCTGTCACCCCCCCCCCCACCGCCGCCGCCATTTCTTTTCAATAAGCCGTTCGGTGAAAGCCTCTTTTTTCCCCTACGAGGACTCGGCAGCGACCAAACCTCTGGCCTGGAATGCGTCTCGGCCGGGGAGGGCAGCAAGGGTTGGAAACGGGCTGCCCCTTCTCCGTATGGGGTGGAGATCAGGTCTGGGTCATTCAGAGACACTGCCCTCACGGCCGAGACGCTTGTAATTTGCTCTCAGTCATAAAAAGTCCAAGAACCCCCCCCCCTCACAGTATGAGCCTTCCAGCTCCGGTATCGGTCAGAGGTCAAAGAGCAGGGCCATACAGAAGCATTCGCTGCCTGTTGGGCCCGCGGACGTCCTGCTAGTACCAGCCAGCTCAGGCCCGCGGCGTTTGCTTTGTGCGCAGTGACACAGTTCTGGAGCGGGATTTCTCAACGGGCCGTCGTGCAGACGGCGTGCGGTGGTCGTTCCCAGATAATGACGTGGCTATACGCTTGCCCCCGAGGGCCATGTGGTTCAAATTTGAAGCCACGAAACGTTTTCGTTCAATTTACACTTAGAATTATTTCAGTTTCACAACAAACGGCGTCTACGCTGACGTTTGTGTGACCAAAGGACCCACAACATAACGGGGTCATAACAGTAAGAGCGGATATGGACTTGCAGAAGATCCCCTTTGCTTTTTCAAATGATCTGTTTCAGTATTTCTGTTTATTTTTGTTTTGTCTTCCCTACCCCCCTACCCACCCCCCCACCTTTTTTTTCTCCCCGATTGTATCCGTCCACAATTACCCCGCTCTTGCGAGCCACCCCGGTCGCTGCTCCACCCCCCTCTGCCGGTCCGGGGAGGGCTGCAGACTACCACATGCCTCCCCCGATACATGTGGAGTCGCCAGATGCTTCTTTTCACCTGACAGTGAAGAGTTTCACCAGGGGGATGTAGTGCATGGGAGGATCATGCTATTCCCCCCTGAACAGGCGCCCCAACCGACCAGAGGAGGCGCCAGTGCAGCGACCAGGACACATACCCACATCCGGTTTCCCACCCGCAGGGACGGCCAATTGTGTCTGTAGGGATGCCCGACCAAGCCGGAGGTAACACGGGGATTCGAACCAGTGATCCCCGTGTTGGTAGGCAACGGGATAGACCGCCCTTTGTTTTGCCTTTGCCTGTAGCACAGTGCAGCACATGCATCTCTGTGGGGCTGCTGTAGGCATAAGCCCGTATCTGACAGCTGACCCAGAGTCCCCAGCCAGCGGGATACTTCACGCCAATGTGCCGAGGAGGTACAACACGACTCCGGAGCTCTGACGACATGACCTGCTCTGGGAAAGGATGAGTTCCTTCCCAGTTGTCCGCGTACTCGGAGTGAATGTGGTTCAACCCTGTGTATCCGATTCACCGTTGGGGAATGCGGGGGGTGTGCGCAAGTACACAGCATTGGTGGTAATGATGAAACCTTTCGGTCACCTTCTTTACAGATGCTGGAGAAAGAATGTGAAGACTTGTCTACCTACCACAGCGATGGAAAACAGCATTGACGTGTCTCTGTGAAATCTTGCACCCCCCTCTTTCTCAAGACCCATTCCAGAGGCTTAATCATTCAAAGATTGCACAGAAAGCACCTTGATGTGCAATAAATCAGCAAGGCCCGCTGTTTCCAACGTTTCCCCTGAATAAATGGGTTTCATACGCCGGTGAATTCACCACATCTCGCAGGGCTTCTCAAAGGCCCGAGTGTGTCTTGTTTTTCTTCTCTCCACAACAGGCTTTTGAGTGACGAGTCGACGACAAGTCAAACGCTGCAAGAGGAAGTGTGTAACAGAGTGCATCCTCCTACACATAGCAAACAGTAATACGTTTACTGCGATACGGATCTCGGTGCGCAGCCTTATCTTCTCATCCTCCGCCACCCCCGGTAGTGCACGGCGTCGTGTTGGCACAGAGGAAGCAATGGCAGATCTGCAGCTCGCAGGCCGGTGGGCCACGTCAGGTAACTAGAGATCAGTTTAGAGGACAGTGGCTCTGTGCTAACGCTTGTCGAGATTCAAAGCTAATTCACTGATTTTTTTTTTTTGCATCTCATCATCGTCATCATCGCCTGTGCCCCGCTTCATGCAGGACAAACCCGAAGCGGCAGCGAGAAAAAGAAATTCCGAATAATCCGGTTCCTCTGGAAATGGGCACTGCCGAGGGATGCAGTAAATTGCACAAATTAGAGCAATGATTTGCATCAAAACTCGTGGTGTAAACGGGTCATCTCCCCCCCCCCCCATTTCAACGACGACATCATATTGCTCCTTTTTTGATGACGTCATGACCGTTCAACTTTTTAAAGAATTAGCTGAAACCTTGCAGTTTGATTGGTAATCATACTATTATACCCCTCGGCCGCCCTGAAATGACCCAGAAGCCGGGAAATGGTGCTTTTCACTTTAATGAGTGCTTAGGCTTCTTACAAATGAGTTTGTCCAATAGTGGGGTGTGCCCATGCAGGATCTGACATGCAAACAAAACCAGCTTGATCACTGAAGTGTGTAGCAACACACAGGTAATACGCTCTACGGTATATTAGTTTACCGTGTGCTGCCGGTGTGATTTGTTTGCCGATAAACAGGAAATCAAAGCGATTTGTCAGAACCGTAATTTAATTTTTTTCTCGTGCATTTCGGGTACATCAGTGCACGCGCCCAGAGGGATCCCAACATTTCAGTCTCCCAGCGACTGTTGCTGAAGGTCCTCAGAAGACTTGCTGGGTTCACTGTGAAGACTGGTCCTCGTCACGTTCCGTACCGGTTGTAGTTTTCTAAGAACTACGGCTCCTAAGGTTCAGCAGTAAAGTGTGATCCAAATCCCATTTTCTAGATCTGGTGGGTGTGGGTAATCCATGTCTACAACTGTTAGAGGGGGGGAAACAGGGCAGCAGAGCAGCGTCACACTTTAAAGTCAAGTTTATGTGTATAGTCGTGAATAAGAGCTACAGCCTCAAAAGGCCTTTTCACATTTACACGGTGCAAAACAGGTGGACACGGTGAACGACCTTCTGTCCCCGGATCCTCGAGTAAAAAAAAAAGGCCCGGATGTCTCCTCACAAACGAGCGAGGACATTATCAACATTCGATGAGTTCCTTGAAAATTTTCCACTGGGGGCGTCGTCTTGTTCTCGAACCCAGAGGAAACATGCTCTCGGTTATTGCTTTTGATAGGTTGCCTGGTCCTTGATTCTCTATAATAAAAAAAAAGAGGGGGGGGGGCGGAAAGTGAGGGATGGAGTCGAAGGAAAGTAAATAACTAAGGGTTACTGGGCTACAGATGGGCCGGTAAGGCCAACAAGCTGTGTCTCATTTTCACACAGAGATGTAATGAGAACCTGCTGGGGTGTCTGTGAGCCCCGGCCTGCAGGATCGGCTTACTTCTCTCTTAGGCAGCAAACATTCACCGCCTGTAAAACGGCCCTCTTAACAGGGGCTGTGGGGTATCTGTGTTGGGAGAGGTAGGCATCGCAGCAGAGAAAATAAAGCCTCGCGCTCCGTGTGGGTTTGTAGGCAAAACTGGGGGGGGGGCGGGGTCCAAGCCCCTTTCGGATCCTTCTCCTCATTTGTGGCCTTTTTTTACTTTTGAGGGGGGGGGGGAGAGCAAGTTTGAAGTTCTCTCTAATGTAATCCTGAGTCCTCAAGAGTTCAGCCCATCACATTTAGCCGCGTCTGGCCTAACACGTCACAAGCACGGCTCTTAGCCAGCCGACCCGTTGTTTCTCTTGCAAGGCCGCTGGACCGAGCAGCTTCCAGTTGCAGGTTAACAGGGGGCTCAAGCGCTTAAACAGTCTCACGGGTGTTCCTGCAAAGACCCGGATGGACTTAACACACTTCGAGGGACGGGCATGAGGAGGGGACAGTTGCCCTATGAAACGTGTGAAGCCTTTGGCACAGATGGAAGAGCAAAGTAGCCATCAGGTCTGTGGTCCCAAGACCCTTAACCGTGCTGTTAATGCCGATATGTTTGAGGGATACCTTGCCTATGTGAGGAGAGAACGACCACCCCTGAACCGGGGGGACTTAAGGGGGCACATCTGTCACCGTCTTACAATGCTGCGGTTGCAAACATTCCCAAATCCTCTGTGAACAGTACACATGGCCATTGTAACTCTAGTTAACGGTCACAGCAGTTTACATATCAAACCGATCACTGGTTTCGGTCGTTATGCCCCTTGTGCGGGCGGGGAGACCTGCGGTCAGCTGAGACCGGAGGTCGCTTCTTTGACGAGTGATGAATAAAACGATGAAACTCAGCCCTGCATCCAGATGAACCGATTCAACTTTCTCAGATAGCTTGCTTATGTTAACAAATGGTGGTATGTTAAGATATCATTAAAGATGTACAGTGTACAAAAACTACCCCCCCCCACTGCCCGCCCACACACACACACACACACACACACACACACACACACACACACACACTTTCTTTAGGCCATCCAAGCATCCTGCAGGTGCAGGCCGAAAGGGAACTATATCCAAATGAACTCGACAGCTGTCTCCACTATTCACCCTTAATCTTCTCAAAACATCGCTTCATGCACTCTCAAAATCTATTCTCGCAGAATAAACAGAGCATCGCGGAAATTAGCTCATACCCTGAGGTCACGTCAAGTGAGGAGGAGCTGGAGCAGATGGGGACCGCCGGAGCTACTCGCTAAACCAGCGGCAGCCGGTGTAAAAATGGACAGCTCCGAGAATGTGAAGTAAACGGTAAGTGGACTGCGTTTTATATGGCGCTCTGCTAGTCTACCCACCACTCAAAGCTCTTTACAGTGCACGCCTCACATTCACCCATTCACACGCCGACGGAGGAGGCTGCTGTGCAAGGCGCCAACTGCTCATCAGGAGCAGTTAGGGGTTCGGTGTCTCGCTCAAGGACACTTCGACACGGAGTGGAGGAGCCGGGGAATCAAACCGGCGGAGCTTCTGATTACTGGATGACCCCGCTCTAACCTCCTGAGCCATGCCGCCCTGGTCCACTGTCCTGCCACAGCCCCTAACAGGCAGCGGTGTGCATCGTACCAGTATATGCACACTTTCTCTCACACAAATAATAGTATGAACAGAGACTTTCTTGACTTGCTCCTCACCTGATGCTGAGGGATCGCCCCATGCGTTTGCTACCAGCAGGTTTGCAATGTATTGCACTCAGGATTAGCCAAGGAAAACCACAAGGCAGCTACAAGTGGACCAGGACACCTCAGCTAGAGAACCAATAGGGACGTTTCCATCGCTCCTATTCTGAACTTCCAGAATAGATTTTAAAATGACTTGCTTATGAATCTTCAAGTGGACTTTGCTCCAAGTGTTCCCAATACAGCCCTCACCTCTACAGACAGTCTTCCCCCAACTAATACACAAACACAAACTAGGACTTGTGAGGCAGCATCTTGTGTGTGGTCCTAGACTCTGCAACAGCCTCCCATTCAACAGCCACCTCAATGGCAACTTTCACAGCTCATCCTTTCAACTGGGCGTCCACGTTGGCTGACCAGCCCTTCACTTCCCAGGCTTTGACACGTCATTGTAGTTCCTTATTCTTTTACGTTTTCTTCTTATTTCATGATTTCTTCACTTTTATCATCTTTATTTTCTCTTCAGCCCATCCGCTTTGTTTTTGTTCTGTTTTCGTCTTCTATCTGTTATGGCTCGCCCACCCCGCGCCGTGGCCCGCCCACCCCACGCCGGCAGCCAATCAGCTCGTCAGGGCCGGGCTTAGTCATCAGGGCTGGGCTTAAGTTTGGTGGCCTCCCACGTGCCCGTTGTCAGTTCGTGTTGTAACCTCCCCGCAGTAGCGGCCACTCTCCTCTCACGGTCCTTTTCTCTACGAACTCATCCCAGCCCTTGGTTCATGTTTTTCCCTTGCAAGGTTTCCCCGTGGAAGTATCCTGCCGTGTTCCCGTTTGGATTACCCGCGAGCTTTTTTCCCCCTTGGACTTTCCGTTTTTTCCTTGTCGCTCATTGCCTTCCTATGTTTGAATAAAGTCCGCCAGTTTTTCAGCTAACCCCATCTCTGTCTGGTGTCGTGCGCTTGGGGTCTTCCACAAACCCTAACAGTACGAACTGACCGTGACGACCCCAGCCAACACGGAGAGCGTACCGGCCAGCCCGCTTCGAGCGGCCCTCATCGAACAGATCCGCCTGACTAACTCCCACACCCAGCAGCTAGATGCGGCCTCCGCCGCGGTGAGAGATCTTCAGACTTGGGTCCCGCCCCTCCAGGCCTGTGTGGGTAACCTAACGAGGCAGCAGGTGGTGTTGGCGAGCCAACAAGCAGAGATCCTGCGGCAGTTGCAAACCATCACGGCGGCTCTCACCATCCAGCCGTCGGGCCAGCCTGCCCCTGGAGTCGTGGGTAACCCGCCCCCTGGGCCCGCTGCCCCGGTTAACCCTGTGGGGCTCAACCCAGTTCCCCGGGAGCCCTGCCTCTCCAGCCCACGACTGTTTGATGGCGACTTTGAGACCTGTGCCACGTTCATCATGCAGTGTGAGCTGGTCTTCCTGCACCAACCCAGCATGTTCACGTCTGATGCTGCCCGGGTCGCTTACGTGACCAACCTGCTCACAGGCCGAGCAGCTCAGTGGGCCACTGCTTCCTGGTCCATGAAGGCCAGTTTCTGCCTCACCTACGAGGCCTTTGAGGCGGAACTACGGAAGGTTTTCCACCATCCAGTCGGTGGCCAGGACCTTGGTGCTCTGCTGAGCAGTATCCAGCAGGGCAGTGGCAGTGTCACAGACTACTCGGTGGAGTTCAGGCTGGCCGCAGCTGAGAGCGGCTGGAACGACCAGTCACTTCGGGTCACCTTCCGGAGAGGTCTCAGCAAGGCTGTCAAGGACCAGCTAGCCACCTGGGAGGAGCCCACCTCCCTCGAGGACCTGATCAAGCTCGCCATCCGCATCGACGGACGCCTCCGGGAGAGGAGGCGCAAGCGAGCCCTGCGTGGATCCCCCTCCATTCCCCAGTCGTCCAGCACTCCTAACAGGATCCCTACTCCTGTTCGCCCCACTTTCCCTGTGGCCGTTTCTCCCCCCGCGCCCCAGACCATGACAGGGGAGGAACCTATGCAGCTGGGGCGCACGCGCCTTAGTCCGGCCGAACGGGAGGCCCGGTTCAAGGCGGGTCAATGCCTCTACTGTGGCCAGAAGGGACATCTGATCAGCAGCTGCCCCACTCGGCCAAAAGACTAGGCTCACTGGGGCCCCGGGAGATCCTAGTGAGCCGACTTTCCTGTTCCCGCCGTCCTGCCCCACAGAACCATCTAGTTAGCGTTACCCTGGCCTGGGCTGACCAGCGGCTCACGGTGGGTGCACTCCTCGACTCGGGGGCTGATGAGTGTTTCCTGGACTCGGGAGTTTGCGGCCCAGGCTAACATCCCGCTAGAGACGCTGGAGAAGCCCATGGAGGCCTTCGCGCTGGACGAGCGCTGCCTGGCCAGCGTCACCCAACGCACCCACCCTGTCTCTCTCACCATAGCAGGTAACCATGTGGAGAGACTTCGGTTCTACATCATCCAGTCCCCATTAGTCCCTGTGATCCTAGGGCGCCCCTGGTTCATGCAGCATGAGCCACACATCGCCTGGGCCTCCGGTACCATCATGGAGTGGAGCTCCTCCTGTCATGCCCAATGTCTCCAGGCTGCTCCCGCCCCATCCCCCCGACGTGCCCCTAGTACCCCGCCTCCCGACCTCTCCTCTGTTCCCCCTGAGTACCATGAGTTAGGTGAGGTTTTCAGCAAGACCCGGGCCCAATCTCTTCCTCCTCATCGACCTTATGACTGTGCTATCGACCTCCACTCTGGGGCACCTCTTCCCAGCAGTCGTCTGTACAGTCTGACCATCCCCGAGAAAGCTGCGATGGACGAGTACATCTCCGAGTCCTTGGCAGCAGGGCTCATTCGGCCCTCGTCCTCCCAGGTGGCAGCTGGATTCTTTTTCGTGAAGAAGAAGGACGGGGGCCTACGACCCTGCATTGACTATCGCCAACTCAATGAGATAACCGTCAAGAACAAGTACCCTCTTCCTCTCATGAGTTCCACCCTTGAGCCCCTCACCCAGGCTACAGTCTTCACTAAGGTGGACCTCCGGTGTGCCTATCATCTGGTCCGGATCTGGAAGGGGGACGAGTGGAAGAAAGCCTTTAAGACGCCCCGGGGTCATTATGAGTACCTGGTCATGCCGTTCGGCCTCACCAACGCCCCGGCGGTATTCCAGGCTCTCATGAATGACATTCTCCGCGACATGCTCGACGAGTTTGTGGTGGTGTACCTCGATGACATCCTCATCTTCTCCAGGACCCTCGAGGAACATGTCCAGCATGTCCGCCGGGTACTCGAACGTCTCCTCCGGAACCAGCTCTTCGTCAAGGCAGAGAAGTGCCGGTTCCATTCCCCTTCCGTTGACTACCTGGGCTTCGTCGTTGAGAGGGGACAGACCCGGGCCGACCCCCGCAAGATCCAGGCTGTGGTGGACTGGCCCGATCCCACATCACGGAAGGAATTACAGAGCTTCCTTGGGTTTGCGAACTTCTATCGGAGGTTCATCCGGAACTACAGCTGTGTGGCAGAACCTCTCACAGCTGCCCGCTCTGCGTTCCAGTCCCTCAAGGAGAGGTTCACCAGCGCCCCGGTCCTGCTCCACCCCGACCCCAAGAGGCAGTTCATCGTAGAGGTGGACGCTTCGGACACCGGGTTGGGGGCTGTCCTCTCCCAGCGGTCAGCGTCTGACCAGAAGGTCCACCCATGCGCCTTCTTCTCTCGCCGGTTCCTCCCCGCCGAGGAGAACTACGATGTCGGGAACCGGGAGCTGCTGGCAGTGGTGTCTGCTCTGGAGGAGTGGCGCCATTGGCTGGAGGGGGCGGAACAGCCGTTCCCCATCTGGACGGATCATAAGAATTTGACGTTCATCCGGGCAACCAAGCGCCTCAATGGTCGGCAGGCACGGTGGGCCAGCTTCCTCAGTCGGTTTGACTTCACGCTGACTCATCGCCCCGGGTCCCGCAACACGAAGGCAGACTCCCTGTCCCGACAACACCCGAGGAGGGAGCCAGCTACAGAGGAGCCGACTCCCATCCTTCCTGAGGCCAGGGTGGTTGGCGTGGTTACCTGGGGCATCGAGACCATGGTCAGGCAGGCGTTGCGCTCCCATCCCGCCCTGAGCCACGTCCCTCCACGCCGCCTATTCGTCCCGGACGCAGTCCGGCCCCGGGTTCTCCAGTGGGGCCATGCCAGTCAGTTTGCTTGCCATCCGGGTGTCCACCGCACCTTCACCTTTCTTGCTCGGCGTTCCTGGTGGACGTCAGGGACTTCGTAGGGGCCTGCTCCGTCTGTGCTCGCAGCAAGGCCTCTCACCAGGCACCCGCGGGTCTGCTGCAGCCCCTCCCAACTCCAAGCCGGACCTGGTCCCATGTGGTGTTGGATTTTGTCTCCGGACTGCCGCCCTCCCAGGGTAACACTGTGATCCTGACAGTGGTGGACCGCTTCAGTAAGGGAGTGCACCTGGTGGCCCTCCCCAGACTCCCATCGGCTTCTGAGACGGCGGACCTCCTGACGAGCCACGTGTTCCGTCTCCACGGCCTTCCCCTGGACGTCGTCTCGGACCGAGGGCCCCAGTTCGTCTCCCAGGTATGGCGGGCCTTTTGTAAGGGATTGGGTGCCTCTGTTAGTCTCTCCTCTGGCTATCACCCACAGACTAATGGACAGACAGAGAGGATGAACCAGAGCGTAGAGTCTGCCCTCCGGTGCGTGGCTGCCAAGAAGCCCAGCTCCTGGAGCCGGTTCCTCCCCTGGGTCGAGTATGCCATGAACTCTCTGGTCAGCTCTGCCACCGGCCTCTCACCTTTTGAGGTGTCCCTGGGCTACCAGCCGCCTCTCTTTGCTGCGCAGTAGTCGGAAGTGGCGGTTCCCTCCGTGCAGGCCCATCTGAACCGGTGTCGTCGCGTCTGGGAGGTGACCAGAGCCGCTCTGCTCCGGGCAGCTGAGCGCGCCAGTGGGGGAGCCAACCGACGCCGGTCCCCAGCACCTACGTACCAACCAGGCCAAAGGGTGTGGCTGTCCTCGAAGGATCTCCCACTTCAGTCCACCGCGAAGAAGCTGAACCCCCGGTTTGTCGGCCCCTTTGAGATCAGGAAGGTTCTCAGCCCCGCGGTGGTGAGTCTTAAGCTTCCGGCTTCCTTGAAGACCCATCCCGTGTTTCATGTGTCTCGGGTTAAGCCTGTCTCCCACAGTCCTCTGATGCCTCCGGCCCTGGCTCCGCCTCCCCCTGAGATCGTGGATGGGCACCCCCAGTGGAAGGTCTGCCGGCTGCTGGACGTCCGGCGCCGAGGGTTCCAGTATTTGGTGGACTGGGAGGGCTACGGTCCGGAGGAACGTAGCTGGATCTCCCGCCAGCTCATCCTGGACCCTGGGCTGCTCACTGAGTTCCATCATTCCCATCCCGACAAGCCGGGCAAGTCGCCTGGTGGCTCCCGTGGAGGGGGGGGGTACTGTTATGGCTCGCCCACCCCGCGCCGTGGCCCGCCCACCCCACGCCGGCAGCCAATCGGCTCGTCAGGGCCGGGCTTAGTCATCAGGGCTGGGCTTAAGTTTGGTGGCCTCCCACGTGCCTGTTGTCAGTTCGTGTTGTAACCTCCCCGCAGTAGCGGCCACTCTCCTCTCACGGTCCTTTTCTCTACGAACTCATCCCAGCCCTTGGTTCATGTTTTTCCCTTGCAAGGTTTCCCCGTGGAAGTATCCTGCCTTGTTCCCGTTTGGATTACCCGCGAGTTTTTTTCCCCCTTGTACTTTCCGTTTTTTCCTTGTCGCTCATTGCCTTCCTATGTTTGAATAAAGTACGCCAGTTTTTCGGCTAACCCCATCTCTGTCTGGTGTCGTGCGCTTGGGGTCTTCCACAAACCCTAACACTATCACTGCAGTACCTGTGCACATTGACTTCACGTTAAGTACACTGCATTGCATGTGCAGAATGAATGAATGAATGAATAAAGTTTTGATTGACAGGTCAAGTATAACACAGCGCTTTCAGGCCTTTTGACCGTGTGTCGTTGCACGCCGGTGAGTCCAGCAGCCTCCAGTGCTTTGTAGGCCGTTGCCGCTGTGCAGTATTGTGCAGTACGCCTTGGTGTGTGGCAGGCCCGGTTGATATGGAAAAGGGACGGCCTTGAGCTGAGGCCGTGTTTCTTTGCTTTGAGCAGTGGAAGAAAAAAACCAGTTGAGATGTTCAACCCGTCTGTTCGACCCTCCTGTCATTTCTTTCGCTCTCAAGAGAGATGATCCCCGGCTGGGAGAAAGGAGAAATTCTTCCTCGGCGCACATACAGACTACATTAAACAGCAGCCAGTGACACATCGGAGGTGTGCCGGTGCTCGTGCACGGTGGCACCACGAGCCCCCTCTGCAGCGTGCAGCACAGGTTCACCAGTATCCTCGACTCCACCTCAAATACAAAGCAAACTGCCTGAAATAGTTGAACGTTTCAAGCACATCAGGACTAGTAACCCATCAGCCAGACTGGTTAAATGCATGAGTCAGTGAAATCTGGATTTCCCCCTGAGGAGGTTTCTTTTCCACGGGATAAAAAAAGGCGCATTTTATCATTCGCGGCGAAACAATCTAACACCTAGTGTAAGGGTACCAGGTTCACCTCATCAGTCATGTAAGCTCTGTCTCGTTTTACTTTGTTTTACTGTGGAAAGAAAAGCAAGTGGAGCGAGGCCTTCGCCAGCATATCCTCTTTAGCCCTTCCTGCTGAAACTTTGGCCCACTTAGAGCTGTAAAAGTTTAACGGCGGGTCTAATTCACTGCAACAGTGTTTTAAACTGGAATACTTTTCTTCTTTTTTTCCCCTGACATTTAAACAGTCGACTTGTATCAGCCGTTAAAATAAATGAAGCAAGTGTTCAGTGCGGCCTTTAGGAGGTGCCAGACCAAATAGCCGGAGTTGGCACGAGCGCCGGATATGAAACACAAACACATTTGCTGATATTTTAGAGCGGATTAATATTTGTCAGAGGCGCTGGTATCCTCGCAGGTGTTTGTCTTGTGTGTGCGCGATGCTCTCTAACTGGCAAAATGACCCCTTCACGTGCGTTAGGGCTCACTGCGCGCGGGTCAAAACCGCTACGATGTGGTCTCACCAAAGCGAGCACCGCCAGCCGACCTTGTGTACACGAATAAGTAGACGGAGCCTTTAGTCGACTGGTTAACGTTGTCGCCTGGGGTGCAGGAGATACGGGTTCGCGTCCCGGCTGTGGCGGTTCCTGGGCTGCCCCCCCCCTCCCCAATTCGCTACAATACGTAATTAACAGCTTCCTGGATTTGACGTCGTTCACACCTTCCCCTCAGCGCGACCTGTCAACGCGTACAGGCTCGCGTTGCTATTAACACCACAGGCACCGAACCCGTTCGCAGAACCCGAGCCCGGCCAGGATTTGCACGTGCATTTTAGGGAGTGTTTTCATTCCTCGCAGTGGCCCAAAAGAGGCTGAACGAGGGTGTACGCTCGCACGCGCTCAATGGCCCCTATAGCAGTATCTCGGTGCTGCTTTGCCGACTTGCACGCGGAAAGTGGTCCTTCCTAACTCCATCACAACAGGGTTTAATGAGGTGAGGAAACCTCCGGCGGCCTCTAATTGCAGCGTATGAGCCGCTGGTCACTGCCACCCACATATACTACACACTTCCTTGAGCCGCACAGCAACACGGGAACAGCGTCCGAGGCGATTAAGCGGCGTGGCAACACAAACTCTACTGTTTTGGTTACAAAGCAGGCTTCGCACACAGCCTCCGGAAATTGCTGCAGTATGCATCAGTGGAGCAGGACGCCGAGCTATTAGTCAAAAGCGAGACGTTGTGGAAAAAAAAGGAAAACAACGGGACGATTAAGATTCATTCATTTTCTCCCATTTTTTTTTAAAAATTTCCCCAGAAACATGTTGTCAAGTCTGAGAGAAACCATTCTCACTGTCTGTGGACCAGACTCGCTCAAGGGGGGTTTGAAGGGGGTGGGGTGGGGTGGGGAGGGGGGAGACGGGAGCCAGGGCTGCATTGTTGGCCTGAGATTTAGTTACACCCCCCTGGGTAATGCGCGTGAGGGTCTGGCTCTCACACCAACGTAAACAACGCTTCATCATTTGGGATTACCCTGCACACCGGTCCAGGGAATTTCAGCCATGCTTACTCTGATAAACTACTGCATGCACGAAACGAGCAAATGCCTCTCGGTTTTTTGTTTTTTTGTTACTCCATTTTCAGACTTACTCGTCCTGAAAGGGAAAGTTGACGGCTCATTTCTGCAGAGCTGCCACACAGGGCGGGGAAGGCGACGCGCTGAAATAAAATTGCTGCGAGAGAAAAGCAGTTTTATGACGACGAGGGGCAGCAGGAAGCTGCGTGTGATGGATGGAGAGAGAGCTCCACGCACCTACGCGTAAAGCCTCTCGCTCCAGCTGCTCCCACGCGGAACAAGAAAAACACGAGGTGCCTTAATGCTGCACTGCAAAAGTGGAATAGCAGCCTCGGAAGGGTTCCTCCATATGGTCCACCTGATACGACGCACGCTGTATGGATGAGAGGTCTTTACGCCCAAAATCCAGACTCCTCCCCGACATGCCTGGAAGAAAACCTGCTGTTGCAACAGGACCGGGCCACTTACGGAGACTCCCCTCCCGCGTGAACCGACCCCCCCCCCAAAGTACACCGGCGTTTGGGTTTTTTTTTTTTTTTAGCCTATCCGTTCAACGCTGACGCTTCCCCAGACAAAATGCGAGGCTTTCTTCTGACGGCGATGTGGCTGGTCACCTTCCCCTCGCACATGGAGGCGCTGCACGGACTCTACAACTTCGGCCAGCCCGAATTATTCTACAAGAAGAACAACTGCAAGCCCATCCCTGCCAACCTGCTCCTGTGCCACGACATAGAATACACCGAGATGCGCCTCCCCAACCTGCTCGGCCACGAGACCATGAACGAGGTTCTGCAGCAAGCGTCGTCTTGGATCCCGCTGGTTCAGAAGCAATGCAACCCCGACACGAGGAAGTTCCTCTGCTCCCTCTTCGCCCCCGTCTGTCTGGACGACCTGGACGAGCCCATTCAGCCGTGCAGGTCTCTGTGCGAGAGCGTGAAACACGGCTGCGCCCCGGTAATGTCGGCTTTCGGCTTCCCCTGGCCAGACATGCTGGACTGCAGCCGCTTCCCCCTCGACAACGACCTGTGCATCCCCCCTGCGGGCGTCGACAATTTCGTGCCGGTCACCAAAGAGGGTAAGGTCCAGTTGCACACTTGTCGTTGTTGTTGTTGTTGTTATTTAGCACTTGATGATGAAGAGAACGTGGCATGAATTGACATTTAGTGCGTTCAAAAGTCTACTACTACTACTACTACTACTACTACTACTAGTACTACTTTCGGCTGTTCAAAAGTACCATCCTCAAATGGTCATATTCTGGTGCCAGTCTATGTTATTTCATAGCTCTTGATTCCAATGATTTTTTTTAATAAAAGTTTTGTCATATTTCCAATGAAAGAATTGTGCATCACTCTGTTACAGATCAATCGTTAGCCTATATGTTGGAAATGTTAACGCAACCGGTATACTTCTATCTATCTATCTATCTATCTATCTATCCATCTATCTATCTATTTAGCTACAGTAGTAGTTAGGCTACAGAATACAATGTAAAAACAATACCATGCACGGGACCCTGACGATTTTTAGTTCATGCCAAATACACCGATTTGCTCGTCCTCCGACATCATTTTGACCCTGTTTACACTTGGTTTTAAAATGCGTTTTGGGCGATCGGATCACAAGTGGACAGCGAGACAAATGCGTCCTGCTGACCACTGGTGATCAGATTTCGTTACTCCGAAGAGGAAGAGGAAGATTTCCTTTGACGCGCATCAGGACGCATTAGCGTTTACACTACAAAAGATATGTGGTCGAATGCGTCCCAGACCACCTAGGCAAGTGGTTTGAGTAACCGTTTTGGTGGTCGTCGTTTACACTTGTATTTAGCGCCGTCCACTTGTGATCCGATCGCAAAAACAAAACGCATTTTAAAACCAGGTGTAAACGGGGTCTTTGTCTCGGCATCGATAACGGAGCCCCGTTTTCTCCATACAGTGCCCAGAGTGTGCGACGCCTGCAAGGAGAAGGATGAGAACGACATCGAAATTGTCGACAACCTGTGTAAAAACGACTTCGGTAAGTCAGGTCCGTCTCCTGTACTGTCGAATATTACAGCGTTCTCCAATATCGACTTCTTCTTCTTCTTCTTTTTTTGGTCAATCTCCGAAAACAAGCTCTGAAGATCAAAGTCAAGGAGATCTCCTACATCAACGGCGACACCAAGATCGTGCCGGAGAACAAGAGCAAGACCATCTACAAGCTGAGCGGCGTGACGGAGCGCGAGCTGAGGCGGACCGTGCTGTGGCTGAAGGACGGCCTGCAGTGCGTCTGCGCGGAGATGAGCGACATCAACGCCGCGTACCTCGTCATGGGCCAGAAGATGGACGGCCACCTGGTCATCACGTCGCTGAAGCGCTGGCAGCGCGGACAGCGGGAGTTTAAGAGGATTTCCCGCAGCATCCGTAAGCTACAGTGTTAAAGAGGACCGTCTCTACTTACTCTAGTTAAAGGGGGGGACCAAGCCCCGGACTCCTTTCCCCATATACCTTTCATCGCTTTAAATGATCATTAGCAGCTGTGTCAATTTGCTGTTCTCCCCCCCCCCTTTAAAAGTCTATTTTTCTCTTTTTTAAAAGAGCTCCCTCAGCCAGTCTTTTGTTTCCCCGATGCCTGTGACGTCACCGGACACACTCATTTACACACAACTCGGATCTCACATTACAGCGTCAAAACAGGAAGTACCGCCCACCCTTTACCGTCATACCTCGTCTGCGCTTGTCAGTCATAAGCCGGCTCATGAATATTAATGAGGACCAGACCACTCCCCCGCATTTCCTGAGACAAGGGAGAACATGTTATTGATATAATATTAAATTACCCATTTACTAGTAAAAACTGTCGCGTAATGTTTTGATATGCCAGTTTTTAAACATGAACGAGTACTTAACATGATTACTGATTTCGGTCTAACTTTAACAAAACTGCACCCCGTTATCATCGCTTTGTACAACATTGGCCGCTAAGTGGCGGATGTGTCACGCGCCAAAATTCCAATTTATAGTCGTCCATTTGGGGGGGAGGGGGGAGTAAAGCTCCCCAAATTAGACGTGTTTCACACAGGGTTCAGTCACCCATCGATTTATCGTTCATGGCTCACATGCTGTTTTATGTTAACTTACTAATTTCGAGGCAGTAATTTCCTAACAAGAGCCATGTAAAATCACTGGCTAGCTGGGCCGCTCTGCTGACCATCCACCCATCCACCCATTCATTATCCAAGCTGCTTATCCTAATAAAGGGTCGCAGGGATGCTGGAGCCTATCCCAGCAGCCATTGGACGGCAGGCGGGGAGACACCCTGGACAGGCCGCCATACTCTCCACAGTTAGCATCTTGTTAGCAATAGTGTAAACTTCTAATAAGACACGTTAGCCCCTAGCTAACGGGTCTGACCCTTTAGCCGAGCGGTTAGCGATGTCGCCTTGTGGTGCAGTACACCTCGTATCGAATCCCGCACCGGGCAAGAAAATAACCGGTTCCTTGTGAGAGAATCACCGCTTCAAAATCCATTCAGATAGTAGTGAACTGAGAGCGAGCAAAAATCGTTCGTTGCCTCTGAGGCATCTTGGTTAAAACAGAATGGGGCTTGTCTTTCTGCATGCTCCATCCTCCAGGTAAGGGAATCACAGAAAAGTTGAATCAGTTTATCTGGAACATATCGTGTCCAGATGACTCGACTCCCTCAGAATGGGGTTTGGATTAGTGAGCCATCCGTCGTCATCTTGGACGTTTACACGTTGAGCCTAATATTTTGATTATAATCCTTTTAAAAAGCCCAGACAGAATAAAAATGCTGCATATCAACACCTCAATCAGAACAAACAGACTCAAACCGATTGCTGGTTTAAAACGTTTCATAAACCGATAAAAAAAATTGTACCCTGGCGAACTTCCTGGCTGCCTTCTTTCTGCGCATGCGCTGCGTCTTGACGTAAATACGTGCGGACGTACGTTTCTCCGCTGCAGAAAAACGGCGGCGTCCAAGCTGACCTGGACTTCTGCGGGGAGTGGTATGCAAATTCTTGAAGAACTGAACATTATTAGACGCCTAGATGATAGGGGAGGGGAGGGGGGGGGAGAAATAACGACCTATTCCAAAAAGTCCGCAAAAAAATGAACGTAGTCGCGATGGACAGCAGCGTTGACCAAATTAAAAACCGCTGGAAAACTATTTGAAGACTGCCTATTACAAGGCTAAAATCCCAAAACAACAAAAGTCGACCCGGCCCCACCAGTTTCCCCTCTTAGAAAGCATGGACGAGGTAATGGGAGGACGACCTCTGGCACACGTGACTAGCCATGGCCTCGAGCCTGAGGATCAGTCGGTGCGTCGGCGCATGTAAACACCGGACCGTGTAGGGTCACATCCCGTGTAGGGTCACATCCCGTGTAAACAGCCAAATCTTCAATCGGAATAAAAACAAGCGCATAGGCCAATCTATTACTGCCTTCGAGTTATGTCCGAAATAGAGTAATTATGCGCCTAAACAACCCAACAATGACGTAAAGTTTGAATAATTTGTAAGCCCCGACTTCTGGGAGTGTTGTTAAAAGTGGTGGCGGAAAGCACGAACGTCTGACAGCAGTAAACGCACCTGTGCCATGTCACTGCGTCTTATTCGGCACAATAACTTGATAAAACACATCGCTTTCATACTTTATGCAAACCTTCGCTTCTTAATATTGTAGCGAATTCGGGGGGACAACGCAACCACAGGAACTGCCGCGGCCGGGACGCGAACCCGTATCGCCCGCACCGCAGGAGGCATCGCTAACCGCTAAAGGGTCAGGCCAGCCAGCCAGCGGCCAGCGTGTCTTCTTATCCATGCACGTTACAATATTGTTGAAGTGCAAAATAGACTTTTTTGAGTTTGCTGATGGAAAAACGACAAAAACCTGTTTCCGATCAAAAGTGCAACTTCTTGCCGTATGTGACTTCCAAACTCACAAGTAGGAATTTCCGAGAAGCGTTTGGAGGCAGCGTACGACCACCCTCTCGTGCCATTCTTGATAATGTAACCGGGGGTTTGTTGACGTCGCCTATACGGTTTGAAACTATAAAATAACAAATACGGAGGCTCCACTTTCACGCGAGGACCACTTTATTTGGATTCTTCCCCCGACAGAACTCCACAGCAACAACACTGCGTACAGCACTTCCGCTCTCTCTTCAGCCTTCAAAATAAGAGCTCAAGGCATATACTGTGGCAACAGCTTATAACAGGAACTTAAAATCACTAACAGGCTAAGTCCAGAAAAATAGGTTACAATAGCTTAAGGAACAAATGCGGAAGTCTTCATGATGCAGAAGGCCCCCGAAGGCTCGAGATATGACCTAAACAATGGTCACTTCACATGACAGAGAGAGCTCCAGCACCCGAATCTTGCCAATAAATAGGTAA
The DNA here is from genome assembly GCF_029633865.1 of Lampris incognitus. Lineage (NCBI taxonomy): Eukaryota > Metazoa > Chordata > Actinopteri > Lampriformes > Lampridae > Lampris > Lampris incognitus. The sequence continues at coordinate 10,914,720 of NC_079215.1, read as the reverse complement.
CACCTTTATCCAGTAACAGGCTGGGTTAGCCATGCAGATAAAACCACAAAGACGAATAGTTGGTACATATCATGGAGTGATTTTTTTTTTGTGATTCCTGTGTGCAAAGTCTGATATTCAAAGTCAAAACAATGCCGTTTTGTGATTTTGTACTTCTCATTATCTCAAGAGAAATAGCTGGCTATATTCTCTTGTCTTTCAACATTGTATTTGTTGTGTTTTGTAGTAATCTTTTTATACTTGAGCCTAAATACTGCACTGTATACTTTTCTACGACAGTATGTGAATGAAATATCGTTTTTTTTCCTTTTCTTCTATAAACTTCAGTGTAAATTGTGTAATTTTGGGCTGCAACTCAACCTTGTTTGTTGGTATAGGTTCCCTGCGTTGTCTTTGTCCAGGTGTCGACTCCAGAATTCACAACTAGGCAAATCACGACACGTGTGAGATGAGCAGTGACTTGCTAAACTCAGCTAATCACGCCCGCTGTGGACGCGTGTCCTACCTTGTAAATATTGTTTTATTCTTGTAAAAAGTTTTCAGAGAGAAAAACAAAAACAAAGGGTAAATTACAACCAACGACTAGAAAATGCCGCGTTTTCTTGCTGTGTTCTGCAAGTATCTATGCGAACAGACTACATGTGGACGGACATGAGCCATCGGCCAGCATGCGTGAATTACTTCTAACAGGAAATAAAGGTTTTCTGAACATGCGCAGTAGCGTCTTTTCACGCAGCCTATCGGGAATGTACGCCACTAACGACGAGAGAGTTTCAGCTGGCCAAGTGACGTCATGGTCAACTTGGAAAGGTGAAAACTCGGTCTGGCAGCGCCACCTGCTGTCACGGAGAACGTGGTCGGTTAACTAACTGAAGCGTTGGGTGGTGACTGATTGGCAATATTTTCCGCGACAGAAATAAATCATGTACATTAAGTGTCTTGGACATAGTTTCCATATATATTATTATCATATATATATATATATATACACACACACACACACACACACACAGCTGATGATTGCTTATGGCATGAAACAGGCTTGTACTGTCAGAATTTACTCGACTCACTGGATTATTTATATATATATATATATATATATATATAGATAGAGAGAGAGAGAGAGAGAGAGAGAGAGAGAGAGCTTCTTTGATAATTATTTTCCCAATAATGTCTTTATTTCAGTTCCTAAAGCCAAAGAGATGAGGTTTACTTTTTGAAATGTGCAGCTGGGATTGTGTGTGATAAACTGACACGGACGTTGCTGTCAACCCCCAAACTAAACTCGTGGTTACACGTAATCGGCGTGTTCAGCCTGTAGCCTAATTGGGCGTCGCATTTTGATAAAGACGTTATATACTATATATATATATATATATATATATATATATATATATATATATATATATATGTATGTATGTGTGTATATATATATATATGTGTATGTGTATATATATAGTATATATATGTATGTATATATACTATATATATATGTGTGTGTGTGTGTGTGTGGATTTAATCTGTAGATGAAAACTAACCACGCATTGCCAAATTAAAAAAAAAGAGTCAATGATTTATTTCTTTTTACATGTCCCTTCAGCCGCCTGTCTGTGTTGTCAGCTTGGTAATTCCTTTAGGACTGATTCCGAAATTTCAGAAAGCAGTAATGCCCCCCCCCCCCCCGCACACACACACGCGTTGTAAAACGATATGACTCAAAAAACATTCGGCCGACTTACGTGACAGCTTTTGACGCGAAATGACGAGCGTCCACTTGCCGGTTTTTTGTTATTTTTTCACATCCCTGCTGGGCGGAGCCTCCTCGCGCAACTTCCCCCCCTCCCCCCCCCCCTCCCGGCGGCGGCGGCTGGGAAGACATATCGAAACCGTTTTTTAACTCAGCGGCGGCGGAGCGACGGAGAGCCCTCTGGCCCCGAACAGAAGTCGGTTCCCGGGTCCCGGTTTTGGGTGGCGGAGGATCGGGAGCGAGCGCGCACGAAAAGTTACCGTCTCAACCGAGCTCGAGTCGCCGCGGAGAGCTCTCGCGCGTTTGCGGACGTCGTCTCCGTCTCGAGTTTTGCGCGCGCGCTACTTGTTTTGTTATTGTAGCGTGATTACGGATTTTTGGGGGGGGGGGGGTTGCGTGACTGCGCATGCGCTCTCGTCGACTTCGTATAAGAAACTTTTTTCTTTTCCTTTTTTTTTTCCTAAGTCGTGATTTCTTTATTTTCAAGTCGGCGCGTCCCGGCGGAGTATGAGCGGCGGTGAAGTGTCGGCAGCAGGCAGGCGAGGCTCCGTTTTTTCAGCAGCAGCAGCAGCAGCAGAAAAGTCCGTGCGGAAGTCCCCCCCAGGAAATCCCCTACACGGAGTCGGAATATTATTGTCGGCGAGGCGCCACATCTAACAGAATCCAGAGTCCCCCGGCCCGCGTCTGAGGACTCCACGCGAACGCACAGACGCCAAACCCTGCGCGGGGTTAAAAACTGCTTAGCTCGCTCTCTCTCCCTCGCTCGCTCGTTCTCGCTCTCGCGCTCTCTCGTCGCCATCGGCTGAAAAGGGGGAAGAGCCGTCAGAACTCGGGGGGTCCTCGGGGGAAACTTGGGGAGACTGCGATGGATCACGCCAACGGCAATACGGACGGGGACGCGGGGCCCGACCACAAAATACGCAGCTACAACACCCTGAACACCCTCCACCACGAGACGCGGCAGGAGCTCGACCTTCTCACCAAGGAGATCTACGTCAAGGACAACGTCATCGCAGACCTGAAGGCCAGACTGGCCAGGTACGAGAGGATCTGCATCAACGTCGAGGGCAGCGAGCCGGTCGTGGTGGGGCCGTCCAAGTCCCTGCTCGAAAGCCTGTGTAACGAGATCTACAAACTGAAGCGAAAGAGGGCCGACGTGGAAGTGATCGCGTCCCGGCAAGCGGAGTTGAGTCAACAGGTGAGTTCGAACCCCGGCCCGACTTGTTGGCTTTGGACGAAAGTGTGTCCGTCGCCGATTCACTCTCGCGTGTAAAGCTCACTGACACTGCACGGGGCAGTTATCTATGTATGTCAACTCAGCCATCCATCCGTTATCCAAACCGCTCTTCCTGCTCTCAGGGTGGCGGGGGATGCTGGAGCCTATCCCGGCACATTGCAGGTCTCTCACCCTCTCTGGTCTGTGGGTACATAGATGGATGGACACACACACACACACACACACACACTCACGTCATCATCATCATGTGATGATTGCATGCTTGCCTCTTGCAGGAGATCCAGAGGCTGCGTCTTCAGCTCAGAGAGAAGGAGAAGGAGCTGGAGAGAGTCAGGTGCCACCCGGATCACAAGAAGGACCAGGAGATCCAGAAGCTGCGCTGCGCCCTGGAGGAGAGGGACCGAGCCGAGGCCACCAGGGCTGTGCTGTGCAGCTCGCTAGCGGAGGAGGCCGATCAGCTGCGGGTCCAACTGGGCGCCACTGTCTCGGTGTGCCAAGAGCTGCTGGCGAGGCTGGAGCGAGAGAAGAAGGGAGGAGTGGAGAGGGAGATGTCTCAGCAACAGCAGGTAAAGGCAACAACTCTGCCGAACGTGGCTGTGTTGAACGGTTTGCACGGTCTTTGGCGATGAGGCACATCTGATTTTAATTTCACAGGAACCCAAGTCATTATCTAGATGAAAAATGGAACATTTTTGTGCTTGTTAAAATGTCCTAATTGGCTCTGCTTTCAACTCCTTTGTTTCCCCCCCCCCCCTTGTGTTCCAGATGACCGAGTCTTCTGGTTTCATGGGTGTAAATGCTCAGGTGTGCCAACTTCAGGAGGAGAATCAAAGACTAAAGCAGCGAGTTGCATATGTAAGGAAAACGAAACGCTTGATCGAACTTGCACAACTGACATGCTTTTGCACGGTAAAAGAATCGTCGAGGATTTTCAATGATTTTATTTCAACTTCCTTTATTTTTAGGTGGAGGGTCTGAATGCCAAATGGCAGAAGTATGATTCCAGTAGAGAAGATTATGTTCGAGGCTTATGTCAGGGGCTGAGGAAGAACAGCGCCTACACTGTCTCCAGCGCCATGCTGGCAGGAGCAGGGCCTGGCTCGAGACCCGGTGTAGGCTTGGGGCCTGTGCTGGGCTCCTCCAGTGGTGAACTGCTGCATCGGGAGATCACAAGGCTGAATAGCTTGCTGGAAGAGAAGATGAGCGAGTGTGTGAGATTGGGCAGAGAAGTGGAAGAGGTCAGGACACAAGACCAGGAGCGTATCCAGACACTGGAGCAGCAGGTCAGTGTTGCGTCCTACTGTCAGCGGCTCTCAACAGGCCACGTAACTGAATCCACGATAGCCACGAGGAATTTTAAAATGGGATTTTGATGCGTGTCGGCAACAGCTCAGATTAGATTTAAACTCATTAGTATTGTAAACGCATAGGAAGTTGTAAACAAATTTGGGGGGAAAACAAGTTATTGATTATGTGGCTGTCTGTTCCCCCAAAGGTCCTCATCTACACAGAGGACTTTAAGTCAGAGCGTGCAGACAGAGAGAGGGCACATGGGAGAATCCAGGACCTGAAAGAGGAGCTGTCTCAGTTGCAGCAGCAGCTACACAGGCAGGTGAGTCAACCCTCCATCCGGACGACTGCGTCCTGCATCATTTCCCTACATTTTAGCAGTCTCATCCCGCTTCCCGCGAACAGTTGACTTTTTTTTTTTCCTTAAAGACATGAGAAATCCCACAATGCCCCTAACACATGCTTTCCTCTTAACAGGTGGCGAATAGAGACACGGCGCCCATGTGCCACATCTACACTGGACACAGAGTCGCCTCGAGGCAGCGTAAGGAGCCGGCGGAGCAGCTGCTGAGGAGCGGTGCCGAACAACCAAACCAACCTGCGGCAGTGATGCCGAGCCCGGACTGGACTGAATGCCAGGGCTTCTCTGAACTGCAGTGCCCTCGATGCTTCACCACGTTCAAAGAAATGGACACAGCTGATTACCTGAATCATTGTGAGGAGTGTGCCAGATTATGAGCGGTGCAGTCCACTTTGGGGAATGCGACCATTAACTTTCGCTGACAATGACTGAAGAACAGCACTACATACATGCCTGAGGATCGATTAGCGGATTTGTATTTTTTTTTCTTCTTCTTCCAATTTGTCACAAGATTTGACAACCGTCTGCAACAAAAAGTGAAATTGTTAAGTATAGATAATGAAAGTAAATTGTACGCCGTAGTTTCCCTGTCTCTATGGTTTCAAGAAGTCGTCTTTATTTCATCCTCATGTGGCGTGGCAACAGGATGGTGGATGTCAGTGCAAACACGAATGTCATATACCTCAGCTTTGCATCAAATTACAAAACCATTGCACTTTCTGCACACGTTGGCCCTCATTTTGATGCATAAGCTTCCTGTATCATCTAGTCTGTCTGGATCATGTGGTGCTACTAGTTGTTTATTTTCGATTGTACATAACATATTTTATGTCTCAAAAGTGTATATTCTTGGTAACAGAATATATATATATATATATGTGTGTGTGTGTGTATATATATATATTTTATATCATTATATTTATCCTCAGCATAAAGCAAACAAGCATCTTTTTAGCCAGAACGGCTAAGTGGGGTAAAAGAAAGATCATTAGACCCCCCACCACCACCACCACCACCGGGAGAATGTTTATCCCGGGTTAAGCCTTTGGGGTTAAAAAGGTGAAATGCTGCAGCTGAGAATAGGATCTGATGTTGTTACCAGTAGTCAGAAAGACGTGACGTGTTTCCTCTTTTTAAACGTGTAAACTGATCAATAATATATCCCTGTTTTGTCTTGACCTTGGTAAATAATATTTTTTCAATAAAAGAGTCTGTACACTCTGTGTCCATGTGTTGATGTGTGAGCCCTGCGGGCTCGCTGCGGTGTTAAGACGACTGGCCAGGGCCCGGGTCTTCGACCGTATAGCTGAGCGTGAAGAAACCTCCGAAATTTTGGCTTTACTCAATCTGTGTGCGCGGGCGCGCGGGCGCGCGGTCGCGTCACGTGCGCCCGTGGTGGAAAACCCCTTCGCCGCGCAGCCTGAATGGGCACGCTCCAGTGTGACAGGCGGATTCCCAGCTGTTGTGTGGCTGAAGTTAAGACTTACAGGGGCGCTGAAAAAGACCACTATAAACAAACCACTCATCACATCCGAACCTTAACGACTACGTTTAGGGGGCTGGCCTGAAAATAGAAAAAAAAAACAAAAGAAAAGAAAAAGGCCCCTGCCTGCCTGCCTGCAGTCAGTCATTGAAACCTGAGTCGCTCGTCAAGGGCGTGTGTACGTACCGGAAGCTGGACATCCCCTCTTGAAAAGGAAGCAGACGGTTGCAGTGAGAAGGCATAGATGAGACGCCAGACCAAGCTCTTCTGTCTGTCTGCCTGTCTGCGTGTGTGTGAACACACACCAGGCTACATTTATCTCTCTAATGAACCATCCGTTTTATTTTATTTTTATTTTTCACATTTAAATTTTTTTTTTTACTGCCAACACTTCCGCTCTGAATCTTGTTTCCTCAATGTAAAGAAGAACAAAACACCCCTACTGCACACATCTGATTCTTTGAGAAATTTTCAATGACGATAATAATAATAATAATGATAATAATTCCGGTACTTAACACCCAGCGTCCCCCCCCCCCCGCCCTCGTCCTGCTAAGTAAGTCAGATGTCCTTTTGCATGTGGTTGGGTATTTTACTCATGTGAAGTACAAAAATGGTTTGAAGGGACTCGTTTTCTTTTCAGATCTAAAAGTCAGAGGTTTCAAAGCTGGTCTATCAAAAAGTTACCAAGACGGAAAATGACACAGACTATCACATGCTAACTAAGTCATTAAGCAGCTCGGGGGAATATACTGGCGGCTGACACGGTTCCCGGCACAGTTCTTCATTTACATACAGGCCAGGATGGCTCTTGTTCAGCTCTGCGCTGAAAGGGCACATTGACTGTTGCGCTCCCAGTTATTTGGCCATGAAGCAAGGACAAGCCGCCGTTTCTGCTGAACGGCCATCACGGACACGCGCGTACACAAAGGGCCCGGAAGAAAGAAAGAGAGAAAGAAAGAAAGAAAGAAAGAAAGAAAGAAAGAAAGAAAGAAAGAAAGAAAGAAAGAACGAAAAAGGCCACGGGCAAGCTTCTAGGGATTCTCCCCCACCAGGAGACACCCACACATCTACAACAGTGTGGTCTTCATGTGAGCACAAGGCTGCCTACCCATTTTAGAGTGGAAAAAAGAAATAGGTCACACATCCCCACCTCTGGTCTCGGGGAAGTGGCGGTGGTGGTGGGGGGGGTGGGGTGTCTGAGACAAAGGCTCGGATTAACGAGGGAAAGTCAGGTGATGGAGGTGGACCGGTTCCTGTTTCGCAGACCTCTCTCGGCCACGGGGAAGCGGCCGTGGCGCGTTGATCAAAGTTGGGAAAAGTCAAGCCTGACACTCATCCAGACAGATAGAGAGCATGGATAGATTTGCTCTTTAATCTCAAGACTATCTGAACACAACGGGAATTTCCCCGTCAACACGAGGGAATTCCCAAAAAAAAAAAAAAAAATTCAAACGCTATCTGGTACACCTGAAAGTGGAACACTCGCACGGGAGTAGCTCGTTCAAGTTAAAGCTCGGTATAACCGGTGGCTTTCGTAGCTCCCGGTTCGTCTCTCTCGGTAGAGGAATCTGACGGCGTTGGCCATGAAGGGAAAACGCCATTGTGGTGTGTGCTTGAAGTGAGGACGGATGGGGGTGGGGGGGGTGAGTGTGTGTGTGTGAGAGAGCCGGAGTCGCTCCAGGCAGTCGACAATGAAAAGATCCCCCTACCGATTACCCGTCCCGGGCGAGCAGCTCTGATCCCTTCTAATAACCCTATTTGTGTTCACCCCCCCCCCCCCTGTCATCGTCAGGGCCCTGCCCCAGCGCACGACGCATTTCCATGGCACAATGGTGTTTTCCTAAACCCACCTCCAGACCCGCCTCACAACAACTGTCAAGCCGAGGGGGCGGCGGCGCGTGGGGGGGGGGGCATAACGAGGCCTGTCTCTACCCTCCATATTGGAACGGCGAGCTGCGCGCCGCCGCCGCCGACCGGACACCGAGCGGCCCTTGTGCGTTCCCGTGCGTCTTGCCAGACCAAAACAGAAGTCGTGTTTTTCTTTTTCGGGGTTATACAATATTACAAACCGTCTCCCACACGTTTAGCCGTAGCTCTCATCCTCCAACCTAGCTACACGCGTCGCTTGCCCTAAATGTGACAACTCCGATCTTACATAACGTTCGACCGCCAATAGGCAAGAAAGGCCCGGCGGTTATTCATACCCAGAGTGAACTATGACTCACTCCGGCTGGGCTGAGTCTCAAGCCGGAGACCTTTTGTCTCCTGCCGGTGGTGTACATTTCCCACGTGTCTTCATTCACCAAAAGTGCATGTGTGGTAATTTGGTGTTGTGAAATCCTTCGGTCCGCCTCGGTCCTGGAAATGTCGAGGAAGCGGCCGGTGCGGGGAGTTGGGTCGTAATTCATTTCCTCTTTGCACAAGAAGCCAGCGAAGGGCCAGACCCGCGTTCCCGACAAACGCCGACTCAAGCCCTACTTTCTGGAAGCGAGCGGGGGGGGGAGGGAGGGGGGCGAGCTTTAAAGTTTCCGGGGCTTTGTGACGTTTGCCCTCCCGTGAGAATTTGGCAAAAATAAATAAAATAATAAAAGTCCCCCCTCCTCCCCCCCCCTCTCTCTCTCAGCCACCAGCATCTGAGACTCTTCCCGTTCTGCCGAGGAGTTTCCTCTCCCGCGTGTGAGCCGGCGCGCCTTCGCGAATCACCCGACTCACCTCGGATCAATCCGCTTCGGGGAAGAGCGAGACGGGACAAGATGACCAACCGGGGGGGGGGGGGGGGGCCCGGTTCCCTCCGCCGGGGCAAGGCTGTGTTTACACAGGCCGGGTCTACACAGCCCCTGCTGCCACCGTGACCCTTGACCGAGATAGGCGTCGTGGAAATAGATGTGCTTGTATGAAACCACACATGCTGGACAGGAAGGTTTATCAGATGTGACTTCAATACCATGCGCTTCCTTTCTACACATCTGCAACACCCCAACCAACCAACGCGGCTTACGCAGCCAGTCACCGCGACTGGCCCGGGAGCAGGCCCTCCTCCGCCGGCGCGACAGATCACAGTGAACGTTTGTAACAACTCATTTGCATCTATGCAAATCACACCTTGACCTCGTTTCGAAACGCCCCGACATTCGAGCACACTCGAGTTCATAGCTGCCCTTGAGTAACTTTCCCTCGGGTATACATATGACGCGGCGCTCGCCGTCCGGGGCCTCTCGTTTCGTCAACAGCCTCTCCGGAATACGTCATGCCCTCGACAAATGAAACCATGCCCTGGGATTCAAATTACTGTCACATTAGCCTGCCGATTGAATATGACTTATCAATTCGTGGGATTCCCAGAAGGCACAAGCCGGCGAGGCTGTGACTCACTCTGCAACTCTGCTGTGGCCGCAGGCCTGCACAGCGCGGCAGCGCTTTTGTCAGTGGCAGAACATTCCCGACGTAGCACATGCACTCGACACCGCTCATCGCGCGCGGCCTTTTAGCGCCGTGGCCGCGTTGCCCAAAAAATGCAGGTAGGGAGTGGTGTCGGTTGACCCATCAACTTAAAAGTCCGATATTGGGGCGCGCGCGTGTGTGTGCGCGCGCGCGCGCGCGTTACATGAAAACGTGTACTTTCTTGCCATTTTTACTTCATGAAGGAAACAAGACTTACCACAAAGACACATATCCTGCCATACTACTGTATTCCATCTTTCAAAAAAGAAAGACAAGATTTAATATTACTTAACAATATGTTAAAAAGTAGCCAGTTTGGCTTCAGTGTTAATACAATATACACTCTATAACAGATTGATAGTGTGAGTATTGTTCAATTTCATTCTGAAAGTATTCTGATACAAGCTGGCTACAAGTCAAAAACAAAAAAGGTAACTGGTACACCTTTACTCAATAGTTTGTTGAACAGAACTGAATAAAAATAACATTGTCAAGTATTTTGCCTTCATCCTCTCAGTGAAGTGGATTGGCGAGGAAGCAGGGAGGGGAGACCAGCTGACCAAGCCCATTCCCTTGTCAATGACATTAGTGAAATGCCGTGCTGGGGACCGGTGGAAACAATGGGATAGCAAGTCACAATAACTCAATTACAGCTTTTTAATTCACATATCTCATGTTTTGTTGTTCTTGGTGTCTTTTTCTGGAAGGAGTCCATCCAAACACAGTAAGCATCTTTTGACTACAGGTAAGCCAATGTAAGAATATGATTTCAGAACATTTTGCTTCCAGTCAAGATAAATGTCCAACTCAGACTAAAGCACACAAGCACGCGAGAAAAAATAATCATAGTATTTTGTGATATTTTTTTTTGTATGTATTATTTTCTTTCATTTCTGTGTCATAGTTCTGCAAAAGGAATGGGGTCCAGGTGGGGTTGTGGTGGAACCACACAGCGACAAGAACAAAGCAAGGCAGCATGGGTGTGATTTGGGCAGAGCAGGGGCAATGAGAGGGCAACAGTTGGGTGGCTGCAGTGTTGGGGTAAGGGTGCCAAGTTGGTTGGGTTCAGCTGTTGGGTTCGCCGACTGTGTCCTGCCACAGTCAGTCACAAACACACTCAATGTGCAGCAAATGTGGCCTTCTTCAAACTAAAGTTGGACCAGTTGATAGAAAGCCGTTGACGGGTTTGCCGTGCAGAATCTAGGCAGAACCTGGAAGGAGAGAAATAGAGGAGTTCTCTAAACAGCTGCCTTAGCACCGTGACCAAGAAACTGAAAGCATGGTCTTAACTGAATGCACATACCTTTTGAAATATTCCACTTCCCTCTCAGTCTCATCCATTTCAGTACTATCCAAATCGATGTCTTTGGGTAGGAACACATCATCTAAAATCAAAAGATATATAAATCCATGAGAACCGCTCCCATTTCTAATACATTACATCTGGTGTCTGTTTACCTATGGAGCCAAAGCATTGTTAGTGGAGTCTAGTCTCACCAATTCCCCATTTATACTTGCCATTTCATGCAGTTTGAATCCAGAATGTGTCCAGATGGGATTTACCCACATTGCATGTACACCTGTTGTCAAAAGTGAGTCTGCTGTAGAAGGACAGAAATCCAGTGCTTCCTCGTTCAATAAGAACATTTCTCTTCCTGTATGTTGCGTAACGTTTACCCATCTTCATTTGGGATGTAATGCTTTGAGAGGTGTAGAGAGATGAGGTATGTGGCTTACAGAAACCGTTCCACTTACATTTTCAAACTTGCAGCCACCATGTCTTTATGCATGCACAATCGGGTAAGAAGATCACAAAGTTGAATCAGTTCGTCTGCACACGACGTTTATTGAGAGAGAAACGTTTCATCACTCATCTAAGTGACCGAGCTGACAACGTCCCCACCGACACAGCGGCCAGGGAAGGGGAGAAATCCCACATTAAACGGGCCCTGGTTAAGTGTGGTGATCCTAACTGGGCGTTTGTCAAAGCCAGGAAGACGCCCAAACAGTGCACCAGCCAATCGAGGGGAGGAGAAGGACAACAGCTGCCTCAGCATAAACCAGTGGGGATTCTGTATATGGCAGGAGTGTCAGACAGTTGAGACACGTATTTTCCAAACACCGCATCTCAGCTGCTTTCAAACCCCAAAACACGCTAGAAATTAGTCCACCCCAAGCATCGGGTCCCCCGGCACAAACAGAGCAATATAGTGTACGCTGTTAAGTGCTGGGAGGATTGTACATCGGGGAACCTAACAGACACTGGCCAAGAGGATGGCACAACACAGCTGCAACACAGTTATTGTTTATAAGGGTGGGGATACCTGCAACTGTATTGTTTATACGGGTGGGGATACCTGCAGTCAGCTGAGACTGAATAGGTCACTTAGACGAGTGATGAAACGTTTTTCTCTCAACAAACGTTGTGTCCAGATGAACTGATTCACCTTTATGTGATTACAGCCAACATGTGTCCACCTTGAATGCACTTATGACTTGATTTTTATGCAAAAAATTTAGATTGCTACTCAATCACTGAGGACACATTTTAATAGCAGCAGTAAATGGGGCTCAAAGTAGGTACAGAAAAAACAGCTAACAATTTCAGAGTTAAGAAAACTCGATAGAAAATACAAAAATATAAGAATGTTTAAACGTTGGTGCACCTTATATTTCCTAAATACATTTGGGGTTGTGTTCTGAGTTGGGTCTACACTGTGATAAAACGTGTGTTTATACAGACCACAGGCAGATCTTTGATATTAAGCATCTCTTTGGCAGTCATGCACAGGGATCAGGGGTTTCTAATAGTATGTAGTATGACGAAGACTTGGAATTTAAACACTTTTTTTTTGGTGCATCGCATCTACAAATGGAGTAATACTAATTAACTTAGTGGTATTTATGTTTACATGAAGCCTAATATTCCAATTATAATCGGTTTAAAAGCCCAAACGGAATGAAAGTGCTCCATATAAACACCTCAGCTAAGAGAAAAATTGAACCATGTAAACGATTTAACCCCATTACTTACTGGCTGCATTCTTTCTGCACATGCCCTGCTGAGTCATTTCCGGTTGCCAGCCGAAAGCCAGCTTAACTGATTTTATGGTTTGGCTGTACTATTTTATGGATCTTATCTGATCACAAACTGATGCACGGACTTGTAGGCACTAAAGTCCCCTACTAGTAGTGCTGGCCCGTATGTGGCGAGAACCATGTAGACTCAACCCTTAGCCATGGTCATGATCGACAGCTTTGTTTATACTTCCTCACTGAGCTTTTTGTCTGATTTGCTGGAAACACAGCCTACTATTTTTTAATTCATGAATGGATTCTACTTTTGCTCAACTGTGGCTACCTCACACTCAGACTGGGCTTTCCTGGCTTCGCTCAAAATCGCCGATCCCTGCATTTGTAACGCTAGCGGATTCTGCTGCTAGCTAGCACCGGCTTGTTTTTAGCCAAAGTAGCTAGCTAGTGTTCCAAGATAGAGACTTTTTCACCAGGTTGTATCTCTACTCTGGAAATCTCTTGCCTGGGTCAGTCATGGTCTGTCACTTAAGAGACTGACATCCTTCTCCCTCACAAAAGACAAGATTGCCTTTGGATCAGACACAATGCCCTGTGACGACTGCCAGTTGCTCCAGAAGGTGAACAGAAAGACCGTTAAAGAACGCAACATTATTGGACACCTAGACAATAGGAAAATAAGAAATAACGACATATTCAAACAAGTCCACAATAAAATGTCACATGGCTGTTCTGATTAAATGCGTCGGCGCATGTAAATACCAGACCGTATTAGATAACATCCCATGTGAACAACTGACCCGAAATCTTCAATCGGAATTATTTCAATCAGAAAGAAAAAAAAGTGTGCATGTAACCGCAGCTATAAGACAAATTTAAATTTTCAAGGTTAATATTTTGAAGTTTGTGGGTTTTTCCTTTTCAGTTCGATACGATGATCCAAGGTGGCACCGCGGATGGCAGCCTCGGTGTGTTGGTGCGCATTGTTTTGTATTGTTTATATTTGTTAACTTGGTGTTTTGCTACAATACCCGGAGCTCTTTCACCAGGTGGCTCACCGACTTCCCAACTGACAGGAAGCAGCACGTGAAGCTGGGGAAACATGTCTCTGACTTGCGGACCATTAGCACCGGTTCCCATCAAGGCTGTGTCCTTTCCCCTCTACTCTTCTTTCTGTATAAGAACAGCTTCACCTTCAGTCACCAGTCAGTAAAGCCCCAGAAGTGTGACGATGACACAACCCTTATTGGGCTCATCTCTGGTGGGGATGAGTCCGATAAGGGTGAGAGATTGACCATCTGGTGTCCCGGTGCAGCCAAAACAACTTGGGAGCTCAATGCCCTAACGACAGTTGAGATGGTTATGGACTAAGGAAAGTACCCACACTCCCCTCTGGTCAGAGGCTAAGGGCTATAAAAACCAGAACCAGAACCTCTGTATACGAACGGCTTCACCTTCAGCCACCAGTCAGTAAAGCCCCAGAAGTGTGACGATGACACAACCCTTATTGGGCTCGTCTCTGGTGGGGATGAGTCCGATAAGGGTGAGAGATTGACCATCTGGTGTCCCGGTACAGCCAAAACAACTTGGGAGCTCAATGCCCTAAAGACAGTTGAGATGGTTGTCGACTTAGGAAAGTACCCACACTCCCCTCTGGTCAGAGGCTAAGGTCTACAAAAACCAGAACCTCATGCCAAAAGAACAGCTTCTTCCCTACAGCAGTACGCCTTTCTAACGAGCCCCCAGACACCCAGATATCCTGACATTGCCACCGACCCATCCCTTTATTTTCCCTACTGTACTATTTGTACATGGATACCTTGCATAACAACCTGCACTACCCTGTAAATAACTCTAATTCTGTAAATAACTTCTAATTGAAAAAAATTCTAATTGAACTTTTAATTAAATACAGCTCCTGCCACCCTGTGCCAGGCATCAACGGCCGCCATGTGGTCTTACGTTCAACTCTGAACGGGTGTTAATTGCACCTTATTGCACCCTACTTTTGTTTTATTTTATTTCATCTTGTATATACTTTATTTAATAGTCTTTTTAACTTTTATCGTTACCATTTACTGTTAATTTTTCCTTCTTGTACCAACGTACCAAGACAAATTCCTTGTATGTTCTTGTACTTGACAATAAATGTGATTCTGAAAACCTCCCTTAAATGATGATGTTGATACAGTAAGCCTAAGCACAGAAATTCTATTTCATTTTGGGGAAAACATTTAACGAAACGGATCCATGTCTGAAATAAAACACAAATATTCATAGCACGCTCGGGGTATTATAAAGCCTCAACAGCCTTTGACATTGAAAACAGCAAAAGATAAATGTAAGAATAAATTGTATTAAACTGGGAGCAAAGGTTAAATTGGAATGATTTTGACATGATGTTGCACTGAAAACATAAGTAACTAAAGATTGTGGACCTTGACAGTACCAACCTATTGAGCAGTTAACCTTGTCCCCTTTCTTCTTCTTGTTCTTCTTGGGTTTGCCCTTGGGCTGCGGCGACTCAGCACTGGGAGGCTTGCCATTCTGCTGGGGGTGCTCCGACTGTGGGGCTGGAGGTGGAGATGGGGAGGGGTTTAACACAGGTGGGCTTCTCCTCTCTTCTTTTATCTGGGCTGGTGGCTGCTGCTTCTTTCCACTGGTACCGCTGTTATTATTCTTTTCTTCCCTCCTGGGTTCAGCGGCTGGGACCAGGACCTCAACAGCCCTGTTTCGAGTTGCTTTGGTTTCTGGTGTAGAGGTGGCAGTGGTGCCATTTGTGGTCTTTGTTGCCAGCTCTGATCTCTTGGGCATCTCTGGGGCTTTCTTTACAAACGCTTCACAAGCTGCTGTCCTGGCAGGCTGCTTGGTCTTGGCTTTACTGTTGACCTCGGGTTGAGATGGAGAAGTGCCATTGTGCAGACTGGCAGAAGAGATGGGAGTGGAATCCTCAGGAGAAAGTGCCTTGTCCCTGTTGCTTTTTGGGCTGTGCTGTGTGTGTGGCCTAGGTGTTGTTGGGTCAAGTCTGGGCTCCTTGTGGTCAGGTAGGTGGATGAGGCTCTGCAGGAGCTGCGACTTGCCATTCTGAAGGTTTTCTAGAACGTTCTGTGCTGTCTGTTTAAGGGGCTGAGGGTTGTTTTGAGGGGGAGCTGTGTTCTCCTTGGCTTTCTCCTTCTTTTTCTTCTTGGCAGCACGGAGATGCTGCAGCTCCTGCAGCCGCAGCAGTTCCCGCTGGAGCTCCGCCTCTTCCTCCTCTTGGCGCTGCCGACGCTGCTGCTCCTCCAACAGCTGCTGCTCCTCACGCTCACGGGCCTCTGCTTCCAGACGTGCCTTCTCCTCCATCTGAAACACATCAAATCAGAGGTCTACACTTTTTGCCTTTTTAAATGGGTAGCAAACCATTTTTCACGTTTTTGAGCTAAGTAGACATGTCATATAGCTGCTCTCAGGAAGAAAACCTATGCTTTTTCTTACTTTTAAGGGAAAACGCACATTAAGATCAACCCTCTCCGAATTGCGTACTTAAAGGGACTAGTGCAGTGCCCGTTCAAAACGTCCCTCTTCCGAATAGGCGGATTGCGTGGCCTCCAATATTGCTGCTTGCAGCTTCCTTGAGAACCGCTCATCCAAACAACCTCACACTCGAACTCGAAAGACTATGTGTGTAATTTCCCCTCCAACTACAATGTGGATTGCAGTGGCAGAGTGGCGCTGTTCTTCTTTCTGCTTGTTGACTCCACGGGAAGTGAAGAAGAAGCAGGGATTCAAAGTTTTATGACCAACTTCACTGAAAACTTTACTGCATGTAGCTTTCTTGAGAACCGCTCATCCAAACAACTTCACATTTGACGCTGCAATTCCTTGGATCCTCCGCAACACACCTTCAAAGTGTGAAGTCGATCAGATAAATGGTTACCGAGAAAATCGAAGGACAGACATACGAAGACAGATTCCTTTCATTTTCGTTAAATAAGATGCTTCAGTTTATGATTTTTTTTTCTTTTACTAAATTTCCTACTCAGAGTCAAACAAACTCCTTTATACCTTTTTTTATGTTCTGCGTGTAGTCTGAAGGTATGTTGGACAGTGCACTTAGCCTAGCTTAGCTCAATTGTTGGATGTGTTCTGGGATTGCTAGCAGCTCCTCTCAAAAGAAGGGAAATACACCTTCTATGAAGCTGATTAATACTTTTACTCATTAGCCTAGCCTTAATTTTTCAAACTGTTTGAGAAAGTACACAGTTGTTAAGTAGGGATGGATATCATTAGGATTTTAATGGTACCACTATTACCGATACTGCTTAACGATCTGGTACTTGAACGGTAATCTGATCGGTTCTTTTGTTATTTTTTTTTAAGAGAAAAAAACAAAACAAATGAAGAACAGAATTAACATTGCTTTATTTACTAATGTTTGGACAAAGTGTTACTGCTAATCAATAACCCATGTTTGTATAATTTAGCTAACTGTTTGGGCTCTAGGCTGCTAGCATACATAACATACATAGAAGAATTGACACGTTCGTTGGCCATCGAAAATTGAAACTCAGCAATTTTTTCGCTTGGACGTGGCCATCTGAACCAATGAGATGCTGATGCAATGTGGGTAGAACAGATTTCATTGATTGTAAGTGATGGAAAAGGCAAAGGTCAACACAATGCTCATTAAACACAATGCTCAATGGAGCTTGGCGGCAACAGAGAGGCTTTAAAGGTGCCGAGGCCCATATGAAATGGGCAACACGTGGAGTCCAACGCATCTGACCAATGAAGCAAGAGCAGAGTAGAAAGGCATTAACCTGGTGTTACTCAACTAAACTCTCTGGGTAGACTTGTGAGAGGCTGGGGTGTGGTGTTCTACTACAGAACTGCTACTTTCAGTCCCTCTACACCACCACTGCCCTCTTCCTCCATACCCATTTCTGATCTTTTCCAACATGTGAGTAGTTGTAATCTCTTTGTGTGTGTGTGTGCGCGCTCACACACACACACACACACACACACACACACACACACACACACACACACACACACACACACACACACACACACACACACACACACACACACAGAAACTGTAGGCAGGGGACAAGATTTTGGTATCGGAAGCGTTCTGGTTTCTGTTTCCATTGACCAATCATGTTTGAGTAGGCAGCGATTTCTATGGGAACATGCTTTGGCTGCATGTTGGCAACAGTCCGCGTGGGGTGCAAAAGAGGTGGAATGCATTGGCCAAAATGTTGTCTGGACCTAAGACACCTACAAAAAGCATCAGTTTGTGTATTGTGTGGAGAAATGTTCCGACTCGTGTCGACTACTTGTGAAACGATCCGGTCGTAGATGCCGTCTCTCAACCTCCAACTCCATTCTCGTGTCTCAAGTTGCTAATCCACCTGTAAACAATGGCGGACGCACGGAAGAGGAAGTCTTCATAAGAAACAGAAGCGAACAGCCAGCAGCTACACAAGAAGGCACGAAATGTTGGCCGTTGTCCCCAGAGCTAAATCATCAGTAGACGATTTAGCATCGGGGTTCCGAGATTGGAGTAGCTGGATACAGGCTAAAAAAAGTGCTTTCTTACTCTTTAAATACACCAAAAACATTGACAAAATGCAAATCCCTCTCAAGTATTG
Organism: Lampris incognitus; assembly: GCF_029633865.1. NCBI lineage: Eukaryota > Metazoa > Chordata > Actinopteri > Lampriformes > Lampridae > Lampris > Lampris incognitus. Next base: position 10,896,492 of record NC_079215.1, on the reverse strand, counting down.
AATTGATCATGAGCCACAGTTACCTTCTTTTGTTTATGCCTGGCCCGTTTGGCTGCTTTAGAGCTGGAGGCAGGTTTACTGTCAGCACTGTTGATGAACTGCAGTAGGTCCTCAACACGTCTGTGGTCCTCTACCCCACCATCTCGCTCCAGCACCGGCTGCTGTTCCTCACGTTTTGGCTGCTCCTCCTTCCGCTTTGTCAGACGCAGGCGCAGCTTCTCCCGCATCTCTGCATAGTTGCGACTGGTTGGGGCAGCTGGAGGCTGAGATAAAAGAAAAAAAAAAAAAAAAAAAAGGGTTGATTTCTTTGGTTCAATAAATCCTTCAAATTGATTCTAGCCACAAGCTGATAAATGTTGACCGGGTTCTTCACCTGCAACCCTGGCAAAACACCATGCATCAGAACAATAAAAAAATGCACATAATTTCCCTTCAATGAGTTTCATAGGGGAAACCACACATTATATAATTTACTAATCAATTATACATTTTGGAATACTGCAAGTAATTACACCATGCCGTGTTGCTGGGGGATTTTCAGAAGAGCAAGACAGTGACGTGAATTTTTAATTACCCTAAGAACCTTAATGCCAAGTTGAAACAAAGTCAAATTTAAAGTTAAAATCCAAAAGATTTACATGTAAACAAATATCCTTTTTCATACTGTCCATTTGGTATTTAGGAAAAATTGCTAAATTATGTTTTTTTACTGGCTAATTTAAATGGTTGCTGTCTGGTTGCAGTGTCTGGGGAAAATAACTTAACATGTTTTGATGCCTTTTATGTATTCCGTGAAGCAGACAAACAGGGAGGAAGGTGTATTGGTTGCAGGCAGCAGGATGGTTGGAGAAAGGGTTAAATTGATATGGGTAGCAAGCAGGCACTCACAGAACAACTTGCAAAAGACCTTTACTAACAGATAGTTTAAAATACCTTTAACCCAGGTTCATCTATCTATCATTTTAATTGGCAGTGGGGAAATACTGACACAAGCACTGGTAACTGCGGTGCATTTTTTCCCACCCCTTTTTACTCCCCAATTGTATCTGTCCAATTACCCCACTCTTCCAAGCCATCTCAGTCGCTGCTCCACCTCCTCTGCCAAACCGGGGAGGGCTGTAGACTACCACATGCCTCCCCCGATACATGTGGAGTCGCCAGCCGCTTCTTTTCACTTGACATTGAGGAGTTTCACCAGGGGGACGTAGTGCGTGGGAGGATCACACTATCCCCCCCAGTTCCCCCTCCACCCCGGCCAACCAGAGGAGGCGCTAGTGCAGCGACCAGGATACATACCCACATCCAGCTTCCCACCCGCAGACGCAGCCAGTTGTGTCTGTAGGGACGCCCGACCAAGCCGGAAGTAACACGGGGAACTGCGTTGCATTTCGAATGGATCTCTGGGATCTAGGGTGCTCAAAACTACTGTAATTACCATGTACAACCACAGATGCCAGTAAATTTAAAAAGATGATATTCAGAATTGTAATAAACACAATGAATCTAATTAAAATACAAATTTCTTAGGTTGGCAGAACCTCAGTTTAGCAAATCTTAAAAAAAAAAAGACCAATTTAGAACATGACATAATTTAGAAAATGACAAGCATGCACATACATTTCTGACTGACTAAACTTTTAAAAATATTTGTCTGACTATTGCACTTACAAATTTAAAGTAATTACTTCGAAATATCATTGGAATACAAATATTTTGAGAATTAAATGATAGTTAGGAAACTATGGTGATGCTTTTGTTTCCAGTGAGTAATATTCTTGATTTCGTATTCCTGTTACAAGATAAATAAATTCCACTCCAGAATGTTTGAAAGGAATGTACCCCCAACCAGGGTTATTATAGTTAATGAAAATTACGATGAAAACTAGCAGTGAAAAAATACAACTGAGCTAGCAAGATCCTCCAGAAGGCACAGGGCCAGTTGTTGAATGAATGGGCGAGAAACCATTTTACCGTCAACACTTTGAAAGCCAAAGAGGCGCAGATCCAACAGAGACTTACGTCACATCTAGATGAGACCACTTTCCAAAGTGTGATTGAGTTCACGGAGAAGGCTTGTCTAGCACAACATGGAAGGTCGAAAACCAGGCAGCAAAAGAAGTTCAACCTACTTGCTGCACGCCTGAGACATCGGCAGACAACAGACGGTGCCCTCAACAGCAGACAGAGAGACAGATGCCAGACACATGCCAGTGATGTGGACAAGTGGGTGAAGAACCTGTCCGACAGACAACTCGCCCAGGCAGAGAAAGACATCCTTGCTAAGGAGCTAAATTTGCTGTCACACCAAGGCAAATCCCGCTAGTGGAGCTGATCACAGCCACGGAATCGGCGATCCGTAACATCATCATCATGGACCCGGAACCGGAGCAACTGCAGACAAAAGCTTCAGCCTGTCCCAGCAATGCGAAGGCACCGCCATCCATCATCAGCAGAGATGAGAGGAATGCACTTGCAACTCTCAGTAAGGACAATAACATCGTCATCCTTCCGGCGGACAAAGACAGATGCACCATTTTATTAAATCAGACAAGACTATCATGAGAAACACGTTACTTAGTGATGTTACTCAGTGACGTTACTCAGTGACGTTACTCAGCAACATAAATACTTATAAGCCCCTAAAACGAGATCCAAGCAGTGGTTAAAAGAAAAAGGTGAGGGTCCGCGGTGGTGTAGCGGTCTAAGCATCGGCTTTGTGTCGATGCAGTTGCCCACTGGGGACTGGGGTTCGCGCCCCGGTCTCGTCAGATCCGACTATGGCCGGACTCGATGAAGCAGCAATCATTGGCACCGCTGTCTTCGGGAGGGGGGCGGAGTCGGCTTGTGTTCGTCACGTGAATGCGTCTCTGTGTGTGTCGGAAAAAACAGTGGTTCGGCCTGGAGTCGCCTTGTCACGAAAGTGGGGAGGCGGTCTCCTTCGAGACTGCCGGCCGGAGAGATGCAGTTGGCGAATGCATGCAGTACGAGGGTGGGTGTTTGAATTAAAATAGGGATCGATTGGCCACTAAATTGGGAGAAAAAAGGGAAAAATCAGAAATAAATTTATACAAAAAAAAAAGAGAAGAAAAAGGTGATAGATTGTCTGAAGCTGTTAGAACAAGACAATGCTATTGACGAAATTTTGTACCACAGATTATACCCTGGGGAAGCTGCACCTAGTCTGTATGGTTTACCTAAAATACATAAACTGCATTGTGCTGCGGCCTTGGTTGTGTGGCTAATAAAACAATCTAATCTAATCTAAAAATAATAAGGATGGGCCATTACAGCCTATTATAATGATAATTAAAGATGTAAAATGAAAGTATGATTAACTCAGTGATCTATAACATCTCAAAGTTTTTGGCAACTATTCTTAACCCATTGGTATGCATTACTGAACATCACATTCAGAACATTATGGATTTTGTGGATAGGTGAAGGACATCATTACGGAGGTGGATGAAACAACGGTCTCTTATGATGTTATGTCTCTTCACATGCGTTCCTGCTGATGAAGCAGTGGAGGTAGTCCGTATGAAATTACAGGACCACCCCACCCTTAGCAATAGGACCACCCTTAACACTGACCAAGTGTGTCTGCTCCTGAAGCTGTGTCTTCAGTCCATGTACTTCAGATACTGGAGGCAGTACTATAGGCCGAGGCATAGGTGTACTATGGGTTCCCCAGTTTCACCAAGTGGCCAACTTCTATAAGGAGGAAGTGGAACAGAGAGCTCTGATGTACTATCCAGGGACACCACCAAGCCATTGGTTCAGATTTGTGGACACCTTAAATCTCAGGACATACCATATTTCCCCGACCACATTAAACTTGGTGGACAACAACATTCAAGTTCACCAGGGAGGATGTGAAAAATGACAAGTTAGCCTTCTTAGACTGTGAAATTGCAATTGGTGATGGGGGACATTTGACTGTTGATGTTTACCGTAAACCAACACATACTGATCAGTATTTAAGGTTTGACTCTCATCATCCACTGGAGCACAAACTAGAAGTCATCAGGACGCTGTACCACCAAGCTGCCAACGTCCCCACCGACACAGCAGCTGGGGGAGGGGAGAAATCCCACATTAAACAAGACCTGTTTAAGTGTGGTTATCCTAACTGGATATTTGTCAATGCCAGGAAGATACCCAAAAAGCACACCAGCCGATCGAAGAGAGGAGAAGGACAACAGTTGCCTAAGCGTAAACCAGTGGCGATTCCGTATGTGGCAAGAGTGTCGGAACAGCTGAGATGCATATTTTCCAAACACCGTGTCTTGGTGCTTTCAAACCCCAAACACGCACTGCACCAGATCAAGGATCGGATCCCCTGGCACAAACAGAGCAATATAGTGTACGCTGTTAAGTGCTGGGAGGATTGTCATGATTTATACATTGGGGAACCAAACAGACTGGCGAAGAGGAAGCACAACACAGAAGAGCTAGCATGTCAGGCCAGGACTCTGCAGTCTACACCCATCTATAGGCCAGTGGCCACTCTTTCAAGGATGAGGATGTGCACATCCTTGATATGGAGAAACGCTGGTTTGAACGGGGAGTCAAAGAGGCCATCTATGCGAAGAGGGAATGACCATCCCTGAACCGAGAAGGGGGCTAAGAGTACATCTATCACCATCTTACTATGCTGTGATTGCAACTATTACCCAATCCTCTGTGAATGGCCTCATGGCCATTTTAACTCTAGTTAATAGTCGTGGCAATTTGCATATGAAACTTATCGTTGGTTCGGTCGTTATGCACCTGTGCTGTTAATAAGGGTGGGGGATACGTACAGTTAGTTGAGCCCAAAGAAGTCACTTGGATGAGTGACGAAATGTTTCTCCCAAGTAACAGTGTCCAGATGAACTGATTCAACTTTCTGAGTTTTCAAAAACTACAATGAACAATGCAACATGAACTAAAACAAAATAGAATTGCAGGTAAAATCAGCTTTGTTTTCCCCCTCGATAATAGCGGTGGTTGCTGTGCATACCAACTTGAACTTTATTCCTGTGGTGCCCCTGCAAGCAATCACAGTAGAGTGTCCCTCCCGCTGATCCAAGCTAGCACCAAACCAGTGCAAGCGAGATTTTCTGAAAATGGCTAAAGTTGCAGGCAGAAAGTGGCACAATCCTATACGGGGATACTTGGACTACAACCCCATAGTAGACGCAAGTAAATGTGCCATGATGAAGAGCGACAGTAACGTTTGTGGGATACAGCTAAATGGGGAAAAATTCCACTAATTTGAAAGTTCACCTGAGAAGCTCTCACAGAGAAGCACACGAAAAGCTCCAGGAGTCCAGGGAGCAGGAGACTGCTAATGTAAGCTCACAGCTGCACAACATCAAGACCTCCACAAACACAGCAAACCTTACCTCAATGCTTTGCACAGGAGAGCACATGGTGTGCTACCACACAGGTGCATCACAAGCATGAGCAGGCAATGGTTCAAGTGTTCACTGAAACTGGGCTTTCCAATAGACTGTGACAATACTTCATTCAAACAATTCTGCCATTTGTTAGAGCAAAGGTTTAAAACTCCAGGTCAGTCCAAGTCAATAGCCTAATAGGGGCAAAAATGAAAACAGCCACCGAAAAACTGCATTCTTTCATCCTACCCTTTTCAGCTTCTAAAGCAAGGCTTTCTTCATAATACCTGAAAAACTAAAACTAAGGCAAGGCAAATTTATTTGTATAGCATATTTCAGCATCAAGGCAATTCAAAGTGCTTTACATAAAACATTAAGAAAAGCATTAAGAAAAGTAACATAAGGCAATAAAAAGACACTTAAAAACAAAGTAAAAGTTACAGTGCCGTTTAAGATGATAATCAAAAGCATCAAATTGTATTTAATCGTAGGCAGTGGCAAACAGGAAAATCTTCAGCCTTGCTTTAAAAGAACAGAGTTGCAGCAGACCTGCAGTTTTCTGGGAGTTTGTTCCAGATATGTTGTGCATAAAAACTGAAAGCTGCCTCTTCATGTTTAGTTTTGGACTTTGGGGACAGAAAGCAGACCTGTCCCAGACCATCTGTGAGGTCTGGATGATTTATATTTTAACAGAAGATCAGAAATGTGTTTTGGCCCTAAACCATTCAGTGCCTTTTAAACCAAGAGCAGAGTTTTAAAATAAATTCTTTGATGGACAGGAAGCCTAACGACCTCAGAACTGGAGTGATGTGATCCACTTTTTTGGTCTTAGTAAGGACTCGAGTAGCAACGTTCTGAATCAGCTGCAGCTGATTAATCAATGTTTTAAGAGAGACCTGTAAAGACACTGTTACAGTAGTCAAGTCGACTGAAGATAAATGCATGGACAAGTTTTTCCAAATCCTGCCGAGACATAAATCCTTTAAATCTTGATATATTCTTCAGGCGAAAGTAGGCTGACTTTGTAATTGCCCAATGTGGCCATATAAATTCAGGTCCGAGTCCAGGACTACACCAAGTTGGTTTGTGGTTTTTAACATTACTGAATGTAGCTGAGCACTGACTTTTAATTGTTCTTCTTGGACTCCAAAGATAATTACTTCAGTTTTATCTTTGTTTAATTGAAGAAAATTCTGGGACATCCAATCCAGCTGTTCAATGCACTTGCTCAGTGCTTGAATGGGATTATAGTCCCCTGGTGATATAGTTATGCAAATCTGTGTGTCACCTGCATAATTATAGTAACATATTTTGTTGTTTTCCATAATTTGGAATAGTGGGTGCATAGAGATGTTCAACAGAAGTGGCCCCAGTAAGGAGCCTTGGGGAACTCCACAGGTCATGTTTTGTATGCTCAGCTTTGCGATTGCCTATAGACAAAAAGTAGCTCCTGTCCTTTAACCAGTTTAGTGCTGTGCCAGAAAGTCCCACCCAGTTTTCCAACCGGTCTCATAATATGTTGTAGTCGACTGTCAAATGCAGCACTGAGATCCAATAATACCAGGACTGAGATTCTGCTACTGTCTGTCTTTAAGTGGATATCCTTCAAGACCTTAACAAGAGCAGTCTTAGTGCTGTGGTGTGGTCAAAATCCTAACTGGAAGACATCAAAACTGTTATTTAATGCCAAAAACTTTTTCAGCTGCTGGAAAAGAGCTTTTTCAATGATTTTACTTAGAAACATGAGGTTTGATATGGGCCAATAATTGTTCATTAGTTAAGTGTTTATTTAAGAATGGCTTGACAACTGCAGTTTTCAGGGCCTGTGGGAAGAGACCTGAGAGACGAGACGTGTTGACAATTTGTAGAAGATCTGAGGCCATGCAATTAGAAACATTTCTGAAGAAGCCTGTTGCAGAATAACAAGGGAGCAGGAGGAGGATTTCAAATGTTATATAATGTCCTTCAAGTTTTTATGGTTGATGGGATCAAATTGTGTCATGCTATTTGAATTGATTTTAGGTAGGTAGGATTTTTAACCAACACCAAAAATAATTAAAAACTAAACTAAAACTGGTCAATTCTTCAAAATAAAAATAAAACTAATTATGCACTCAAAACTAACTAAAACCAAACTGAAATAACAAAAACCAAACTGAGGACTACATAAAAACAAAAGCTAATGAAAATTTCAAAGCTATAATAACTCTGCTCCCAACCCTAACCTTGTTCCAAAGTGGTCTGACAGACTGCACCTAATGTTCGGTGAATGGGTGGAAGATTTACTTTTTTTTTAAAAAATTGAAATTCTAGCAACTGGAAACAAGGTTTTCCACACTATGCTCTGTCATTCTAGAACATAATGCATCCTTCGCTTTCATTGTACAGACTTCTTCATAAATACGTTATGTAACACAGATGGGATGGGTACAAAGGTGGCGAAAATAAGTTTACATTTTAAAGTTCAATATCAAATGCGTCTTACCCCGCCATGACCGAAGAACTCGCAGTAGCAGCAATCACAGTACTTTCCCTCCTTCTGATTGGTAGATGTGGAAGTAGAGGAACTATGCTCAGAGCAGCTATCCTCATCCTGGCTCTCCTCACCATCGTAGACCTGGTGATCATAAGCCCCATTCCCCTCACACCGGTGGCCCTCACAGTCAGGATCACTGAAACAGGGTGAAGTCAATAATCAACTCACATCATTATAACATTATCTTACTTTTTACAACAAACTACAAAATGAAGATCGTCATACTATCCACTGACAGAGGGTTAAAGAGCATCTAAACCCTAGACTATTTTAGTGAGTTAGCTGACATCTACAGGTTAAAAATATGCCAGGCTGGTCTTGGTACTCTATGATATAACCATAGCAGGATAAACCCAATTGCAGCTAATAACATGAATAATACAGAAGACTAACCTGCAGACACTGGGAGGGGCACTGATGGGGCCCTCAGCTGAAGTGGCTGGTGGCTCAGCAGGGGGCAGGCACAAACCCTGGTGAGCCTCCATGAAGCCTTGGGCCGGTGTAGCCATTTTGGGGAAGGGCTGCGATCCCATTGTGGGTAGATGTGTAGTAGGTGCTGGGAGCAAGGCTTGGCCTGAGAGAGGTGGAAGGGAGGCCATTCCTGTGGGACTATTTCTGGGAGCAACAGGGGTAGGCTGTCTATGGTCCTCTTTACCTTGACTGTGAAATACATCATCTAAAGGAGACAAAGATACAATGCATTAGATCTCAAAAAGAACTGATGAAAAAACTTGAACAATTATTTTATTAAGGCCTATACATCATGTATCTTAAGTTACCACACGGCACTTATAACTTGTTCAAAACTTCACAAGCAAGCTTTTTTCTCTCCGCAATATCTCCCAAGTTAAGAAAATAAAAATATTTCACATCGTGTCCACTGAAAAGTACAAGGATTTAAGACTGTCTGCTGTCGAGGCTCATCAGAAGCACTAAATTCTACACTTCTCCCATACATACTATGTTTGGTGACTGAAATATCTAAGGGTTCTCAGGTTGCCCATCACCCAAACCATGAACACAGAAACCAGTGGAAGCCCAAGCATAGCTATTAACTCACAGCAAGTATCAGCCCACTATGGTCCCACATTGCCAACACTGTAAAACAGTTGTGCAATCAATATTTCAAATAACTTTCAGCAATGAAGTAAGTTTGCCTTTACTGTGATTCAAGGGTCAGACCACAAAATCAACCACAACTATTAAACACTTGTCATCATATTTGGTATTATAATCTCATCAGTTTGTGGCTTAGAGCTTTAAACAAAGAGAAAGCCCCAACAGTACCAACCTAGCCACTCCTCCTACCACCTGTATTACCTAAGAAGTTGGGTCTTTTAGATGCTAGGTGGATGGGTGGGTTATTACTTGACTGGACAGTTGTAGCAGTGCAGGACACTGAAGCTGTGGAGGCAGATGTGGCCATCACGACTCGACTTGTGTCCATGAAGGCATCCTGGAAATTGTACAGACACTTCTTCTTGGCGCCACTCCTCTTTTGCTCTTTGGCCTCAGAAGAGGATGAGGAGGATGAGGTGGATGAGGAAGAAGAGGAGGAGGGGGCCAGAGTTGTAGGTAATGAAGGGTGTTCCCCATGGGGGCTGATGGATGTGGTTGGGGGCAGGGGCACATCAGGGAGGGGTGGGCCAAGCATGTCACCTAGTTGGAAAAAATAGAAAAGGGGACAAGCTGTTCAGCATAATACTTGAATTTTAACAAGATTTGACTTGTCAGGATTTCAGCTTCATTTAGGATGTGTTCACACTCTTGGGAAAAGTGCTGCCTCGACAGCAGTTTTTGCAAATTAAATGAAAAAGTGGTTCAGAAAAGACTCATTGTTTCTCTGACAATGTCAGTTACTTAATGTAACTGGTGAAGCATAAAATTCCATTACATGTAATGACATTTTGTATTACATGGCTTTACAAATAAAATGGATAGCTGTGCATATTTGCATGTACCATGGCATGTCAAAGAATCTACTAGCTCTGGCAATAAATGAAAAGGATCAAGGTCAAACTGTTAGTTGCCGACACAGTATGTAATATGACTTCTTTCCGATTGGCTGGCTTTTTAAAAATGCTGTTGACACTATCTATGCTCATCAAAAAATGTAATATTTCTTGAATTGAGAAAATGACTATTCTGCCAAGAAAGAAGCCAAGAGCACTACATCTTTCAAAGTTGCCAATTTTGAGGAGACACATTACTGCTGTTCCCTGGTGACTTTAAAATAAATAGATAATTAAAAAGGGATCAGCTTGGAAAACAGGAGTGGTGTGAAGACACCCTCATAATTCAGCTCAGAAATAAACTGCTCCAGATAAACTGTCACCTGGAAGGGACTCTGGCAGCAGCACTGAAGGGTTCCAGCTCTTCATCAAAGCAGCATCCCACAGGTTCTCAAACTTAAGTGAGAGGCACTGCAGTGAGCTATTCCAGTCACCAGTTCCACCGGCTCCACCAGCTCCACCAGCCCCACCAAAACAGTTCTGGTAAACATGGTCCTGTAAGGTGGGACTGAATGCTGGCTGCTTGGCTGCTGAGTGGTTCAAAGTGGGGGTTGGGGGGAGTGGCTGAGGGCAGAAAAGAAGAGGAGGATGAGTTATGTTGTAAACAAAATCAGGTCATTAATTAGAAAATATAAAATCAACTGACTCAAATCTCTATCACACAAGCTTTGGCTGCAAAGTCCCTATTGACTGTGTCAAGCTCAACCCCATGTGGCAAAAGACTAAAATGACACAGGAACAAAAACTGAAAATAAAACTGTGCTCAGTCATTCTGGAACCTTACATGTACAAATTTCCAAAAGAAAATTACCACCTAAAACTACCAAGATTATATTTCCCCTGTACAACCCTGCAAATAACTCTAATTTCACTTTTTATGCGATTTGGAACAATGAGTATGCTCACCTTGTTATGTGCGAGAGGAGGACTAGGAGGGTAGAGCGTGGGGTGCAGTAGGGGCCGTGGGAGGTGAGACAGGTTGCGCAGAGGCAGATGGCCGTGAATGTGCGGGTAAAGGTGGAGGGCTGGGTGGGTAGGAGGAGTCTTGTTGTCTGTGAAGAACTGGTGTCCAACAGTAGGAGGAGGCGTTGTGTGTAGCCGTCCGGGCGGCAGGCAGGTAGCAGGGCCCAAAGTGGAAGAGCTGGGGTCTTGGTTGCATACATGGCATTCACAGGCATGCTGGATCTGCTCCACCTGCGGTGGTGAGAAGGTGTAAAACGAGAACATGTATATAAATTCTGAAATAGCTAGACCCCACTGTAGTCCTAACTGTTATCAATTAATTATAAGAGTAGAAAACTAGATAAAAACCTAACTGAATCACTTTCAGAGCCACCTTTTCAACCAAAATGGATATGCTTTTGCAGCTGTCTCTTTCGATTACTGTAAGGTTTCTTAGCGTAGTAAACAGTAATCGCTGTGCACACAGGGCAGTTTCAGTCACTTATCTCTGTGCAATCGATTTGTGGTATGTTTCAGTGTGCCAGTACCTGTTGATGGTTGTAGGATGGTGGAGGGCTGTTGTTCTTTCCTGAGAGAAGCTCTGCCTGCTGCCCAGGAGGCTCCCCACCACTCTCCCCATCAGCCTCCTCCTCATCACCTTCTGATGAACTACTGCTGCTGCTTCCTTGGGGCGACTGAATGGGGAAGGGGGAAATAAAGCAATGAGTTTAGAGGGAAAGACGACAGACAGAAAGAAAGAAAGAGACAAGACATTTTCAAGCTTAGGCATGGATATCAAATAATTACGTTGTACATGACTCATGGCAGTACAAATCTACTACTACTACTACTACTACTTTTAGCTGCTCCCGTTAGGGGTCGCCACAGCAGCTCGCCCGTTTCCATCTCTTCCTGTCCTCTGCATCTTCCTCTGTCACACCAGCCACCTGCATGTCCTCTCTCACCACATCCATAAACCTCCTCTTTAGCCTTCCTCTTTTCCTCTTCCCTGGCAGCTCCATATTCAGCATCCTTCTCCCAATATACCCAGCATCTCTTGTCCACACATGTCCAAACCATCACAATCTTGTCTCTCTTACTTTGTCTCCAAACCATCCAACCTGAGCTGTCCCAATATACTCGTTCCTAATCCTGTCCTTCTTCGTCACTCCCAATGAAAATCTTAGCATCTTCAACTCTGCCACCTCCAGCTCCGCCTCCAATCTTTTCTTCAGTGCCACTGTCTCCAAACCATACAACATAGCTGGTCTCTTGTAAACCTGCCCTTTAACTCTCGCTGGTACCCTTCTATCACAAATCACTCCTGACACTCTTCTCCACCAACTCCATCCTGCAGGCACTCTCTTCTTCACCGCTTTTCCACACTTCCCATTACTTTCAAATAATCAATTACATTTCATTAACTTCCTACCATTGAAAATTGACCATACAAGAACTACATAGACATCCAGAAGAAGCCAGGACCTTTTAGAGATCCAACATACAGTGCAGAACTCACCCCTTCCTTCAGTGTCTCATTCTCCCCTCCACCATTGAGCTCGCTATGGAGGCCATTCACAGTGGCAGTGACATTACTAGGGTTCTCATAGCCACTCACAGGAAAGATGTCTTCAAACTTAGTTGACAGCGAAGGCACTTCATCATCATCACTAATGCTTTGGGGTCAGAAAGGAGTGTGTTAAAAGACAGTGTGGAACAGCGTATACACATATACCTTTCTTTGCACTGCTATGAAGTAATGATGTTCTGACACGGACAAATGCCAATACAAATCTCCCTTGATTGTAAGCTCTTAAAAATATATTTGGGTTTAAGGAGAGCTAATTTTCTATCAGGCATTAAAAGCACCCCAATTAGGTGACAATCAAAAGTGTATCTAAAATCTTGTCTATACAGTTTTCTTGCGATTTGACAGGGATGTGGTGGGTGGACTTACAAAGTGTTGTTATCGCCTTCAGGCAGAATGAGCCGCGGGTGCTGCTGAATTGTGATGGGGGAACTAGAATTGGAGCCTGAGGCTGAACTGCCGGATGAAAGGCTGGGGGGATGCACTTCTGCCAGGTAGTCACGTGGAGGGTCCCCTTGCAGGGGGAGCTTGATGTGAAGATCCTCAGCAATGGGCGAGTCCATGATGCCACATGTCAGAATGTGGGAAAGACTACAGTCATCACACGTGCACCTATAAGGAGTGTCAAATGGCCAGGGTCAATATAGGAGTTTTAGGAGTTGAAATTAATACCTGGAGGGGGATTGGCTTTGAATCATATTCATTTAAAGGAACCATAGGGAAGACTAGTACGTTGACCGTAGAGCTTGTTTAAAGATGCAAAATGAAAGTATTGTTCTTCTCCAAAAAATTATATTGACTATGAACTGCTCATTTTAATAATTTTCGTAGTCTGTAAAACCTTGCTGTGCTTATAAAATGAGACTGAAGTGTCTCCAATGTGAAATGTGAATTTTTACTATTCTAGCAGAGGTGGATAGACTCAATAGCATTCATCTTAATAAATTTTTCACCTCCAAGTACAAAAGAGCTTCACAACAACCATATTGGTGGTGCATGTCAGAGATTTGCTGAAAAAAGTAATTTTTACATGCACAGATTTACAACTGAGATACATTTTGCACTCCATAGCATACGGATGTTGAACAGATATCATCACATACCATACTGGTGCTTTGAATAGAGCCATATTTATGAATGCTTAACCTATAAGTTAAAAGTGTAAAAAAAAAAGACAAAACCGACTTTTTCTTTTTTTTTACATCGATATGAATTTTGCCAGTTACGACAGGAGGGAAGGAGGGAGCACACGATGGGGGGAGTGGATTTTTTTGGGCGGTGTTGTGTCAAAATTGCTCACCTCTCCAAAGTTACCTATGGCAGCTTCAAATATTACATATAGTGCCTTTAAAGAAATGGGCTTAAGCACAGAAAGCAAACCCCCCCTTTTTTTTTAACCTTCCAAACCCTCAGAGCCCCAGTCAGGCAAGGGTAGGTAGGGCACACATTGTTTAGACAAGGGTTGCAAATGATTAGCACTGCAAAGTAAGACCAGTCTCTCAAATCGATCCCATTGATCTTTATCAGATTGAATTTGTCCTTATTCTTTCTGAGAGCGGTTTCAAAAAGGCAGGTCCATCCACAAACAATGGTCCAAAATTCAATAGCTTTAAACTTTTAGGGCACCGTCACACTCGCACAAAATTAACATTAGCGAATACTTGCCTCCTGTTCACTTCCATTCTATGTGAGCGAAGAGGCAAAATTCGCTTTCAGTGCCAAAGCAAATTCACAACTTTGCTTTGTGTGGAGTTCAATTTTGATGAACACCGACTGGAAAATTGGTGAATTTGCTTTGCCACTGGAAGCCAATGTTTTATTCACCCCTTCGCTCGAACGAATGGAAGTGAATGGGGCAAAACTAGAATGGAGGTGAACAGGAAAAAAATTCAGCCCAAGAGTTGGCTGTCATACCCAATCTATTAAGAAATTATTGAGTAAATTCTCTTTCTTTGTCAAATAGTTTCATTTAATATTCTGAATGAGGATGGGCTGAGCCCACACACAATTTGGACACCGACACCAAATCCAGAAAACTTACCTTCTACGATAATTGCAATTTGGACAGTCTGGAATACTTAGACGAGAGGAGAGCATTCTCATTGTGTCTGTGAAGTTGTCTCCAGTGACGGACTTCTTACTGTTGGTCAACTACAAAAAAAGGTAGGCAAAATAAATTTCTCCAGATCCAAGAAATATGGGATTTTTTAACATTGAAAAACGTGCAATTTCCAACTTTGAGACCCCTCTGGCATGGTGTGCCCATTTCTCCATCATACCTGTTCTTCTATAAATCTTCGTTGCTTGAAGAACTCCCAGTCTTCTTTTAGCATTCGCTGTTTAGTTTTCAAAGTCTGAAAATGTACAGATATAAGAGCAACATAGCAATCTTGACCCCACATAAAGGTTACTAAATAAAAAAACAAAACAAGATCATGTACACAGATGTATTTTTCTTACATTTTTGCTTATTAATGACTTGTGTGGCTCAGTCCGCTGGTTTGTAAGATTCTGACCCTCCACCTTGAAAAGCAGCTAAGGAAGAACAAGTACATTCTTATTTATTACATCAATTTGAAAATTGTGTGTGTGTGTGGGGGGGGACCAACCAAAGGAGAATTAGGTTTGGGATGTGCATACCTGTTCATCCACATAGTCGTCAATCCTCTTCTCACACTCCTGCCATTCAGCAGCAACGGCAGCCATTTCCTGCTGCAGCTGCTGGTAGCTTTCTAACAAGGTCCTGTACATGTCTTCGCTGTAGGAGTCATGGGAGGCTGTGCCATGCCTATACATTACACATGAAGAGACCAATCAACAAATTACTGTGTTAGATATGAGCATGACAACAAAGAACAATTTGTCAACATTAGTCCAAACTAAGGATGCACGATATTGGATTTTCACCGATATTTGGTACGCCAACATTTTCAAACTCATTTTGGCCGATTGCTGATACTGATATGTATCTGCATCTATCTAGCCATCTATCTCTCTATCTCTCTCTATATATATATATCTACATCTATATATGTGTCTATAGTTATATACACACACACACACACACACACACATACACACGAAGTCCACTGGGCAGTGAGGTTCAACATGCTGACAGGGCTTAAACTCGATATCTAGACGTCCGTGGAAAAGCTAATATGAGTGGCATCAGTGAGGAGCTTCTCTGTGACTGGACATAACGCTTTGCGGTTCAGGTAATGCCACATCTGAAAAGTAACGACGACTAGAAATAGCGTTACCGTGGCGCGAAGTACATCATCAGCCTGCGAAAGCCCACATCTTCCACCACCCTGAAAGGCTGATTATCAAGAGCAATGAATTCAATGATTTTGTTGGTAAGGGCTTTCACCTTTGGGTGGCAACTACT
Organism: Lampris incognitus; assembly: GCF_029633865.1. NCBI lineage: Eukaryota > Metazoa > Chordata > Actinopteri > Lampriformes > Lampridae > Lampris > Lampris incognitus. The sequence goes on along the minus strand of NC_079215.1, from coordinate 10,880,645 downwards.
ATATTTCTTAGCTTTGTCAAATGACTGAAGCAGAGGCTGCTGACAGGTTTTCGCTGGTGCCATTTTTTCTTGCCTACTTTATAGAAACTCTTAATGGTGTTCAGGACGACGGCTCCTTAGATGCATAATTAAATTGGTAGTGTTAAAGGAGTGTGGTTTTACCCCACCTCGCACCACTGTTACTTTACAAGCATTGCAAATGGCAATTTTGTAATCTGTTTCAGATACTTCGAAATGCTTCCATACAGCTGACACGTTGAAGCTTGTTGCTGACACTCACGATTTAACATTTAGTGTCGTTGCATGCACGTAGTTAATGCGTCACCATATCAGTCAGGCACATCAGCAGAAATTTTTATGTTCGCTGATGCCGATGATTAAATTCTTAAGCTTTTATCAGCTGATACCAACTTCGTGCCAATGTCATCATGCATCCTTAGTTCAAACACAGAATGGTGATGGTTAAAAACTAAAGGAGGAAAACCAATCATTAACTTAGCAATGATTAGGATAACTGTCACCAACTCATTTTTTCTTTACCTTTATGTTTTATTATTCATTATTATCTATTTAATTTGTCCATTACTGAATGGTTAAGTGATGATGAATGGAGCAAGACTCTTAGCACTGCTCCCTATAAAACTGATCAGCAGATATTTTGTGTCTGAAGAAGACGCGTGTAAAAATTAGTGAACAATAAAGCTAATATTATTTTTTCTTTAGCAAACCATGGTATAACAATGTCTCTTACTTAAGCTGTGCAACTAGCGCAGGTAAACTGCTGTGCAAGATGGGTTCGGAGAACACCAAGTTCTCAAAAAGGTGCTTGTTGTGCAGCTCCCACGTCACCTGGAATTTCTGAAGGTGCTCATTCTCCTAGGATAAAAAACAAAAGAAAAGAAAAAAAGCATCTATTATAGCTGAGTCAGGAGACATTCTGGCAGTTAGTCTACAAGTGATCTTTATGTAAGAATATGAGTCTGGGTGTGACTGAGGTACAATCACTACGTCCTCAACTGGATGTGCTTCACTATGATTTTACAATAATTGTCTTGACTGTCTTTATGCATGCTCAATAATCCAGGTAAGGAAATCACAGGAAGTTGAATCAGTTCATCTGGACACGTTTATTGAGAGAAACGTTGCACCACTCATCAAGTGATGGTGGAGACTGAAGAGGTCACTTAGATGCGTGATGAAATGTTTCTCTCAAACGTATCCACATGAACTGATTCAACTTTCTGTTAACTGTTAAAGTCATCTGATTCAGTACACTTTCCATTTAAGTTTTTTGAGAAATAATGTTGCTGTATCAACCGTGAATGACATATGACATTTTCTCCAGAGCTTGTTAAATGATGCAAGCATATGTATTTTGGTGATGCAAAGTGCTTATCCAAAATCGGGTTTGGACACACTTACACACTTAAGTAGTGTTTTTATTTGTCTTTACTAAATTTCACTAAGTATTAAATGAAACAACTTGTTGGGGTGGCGGGCATTTCAAAATGTATACAATTTAAATTTAAAATTGTTTTGGAAAGAAATTCAGAAATAGTCAATGTCGTCATGATTGTGTTAAACACATTCCACCGGGTGTGTCCAAATGTTTGACTTGTACTGTATATATTAATACACCCCATAAATGAGAAAAATAAACTGAGGATTGCAAGCTGTGCTCGAGACTCTTATTGTCCATGTATGGAACAATGTCACCACCTGCTGGATATTTTCTTCACTTGTGCGCCTCCTTTTTTTTTTTTTAGCTGAGGCTCGCCAGTTGTTGATGACTGAGTTTAACGGGCCACTATTTTTACCTGAGATCATCTTCTTCTTCCTTATCCGCTCCCTGCTACAGATGACAGTATCATCTCTATATAACTCTTCATTGGTAAACCAAGGCTGTGTAAGGCTAACAAAACTATGACCAATTTGAAGCGCCAGGAGATGAAATGGGCTATCTTGAAGGGCGCTGGCGTTGAAAATGTAATGGATTGTTTTTACATGCCTAAGTCTCAGTCTAACAATCTATTTCTTTCAAGCAGCGCCAACCTGCTTGAAAGAAATAGATTAATAAGACCAGAAACTTAAATCTCTGAACTCTCTTCAGTACGGCGAAGGACGCGGCTGCTATAAGCATTTCAAGAAAAACAGATTAATCAGTTGACACTCCCTTGCATAAAAATCACTCTGTTGAGTGGCCATAATCCAGTTTAAACAACATCTCTGGTTGATAAGAGGGCGGAACTGACCAGGGTGAGAAGGAAGCTGCTGATGGTGCGTGCAGCTTGGCAGAGGGCGTTGTATTCTTCCAGCAGCAGGGAAATGAACTGGTGGGCCTGAGGAGGTCCATGGGCTGAAGCCACTGCCCCCGAGGGACCTGCTGCCTTGGAGCCTGCAGACAGGTGCTTCAGCAGCCGCACCTTCATTTCTAAAACATACTCACGAGCCTGCTGCTCCAGCCGCTGGTACAGCTGGTAGGGGTCCTTCTCACAAAGCCTGCAAAGTCAGGTTAGACAAAACACATTACACAGAACATAATTTAGTATTTTTATGAAGTATATATTTAAACATTTGGCTTTATTACAGCTAGACGATATTCTACCTGTAATTCACCCACAGTTTACATCATTATGTACTGATATTCGACAAAATGTTTTCGCCTTACTTATTTATGTAATGGCAAATCAGCCTTGACAAATCAGAACCATGCCCTACAAAGGATTACACATAAGTTCCCTTAGGAGGCAGCATATTTCCAAAAACATTCCACAGTTTAGATCATCTACAAACTTTTGAAAAAACTTAAGTTGAAAAAGGGAACCGGACAAACCCCAAAAATGTTGACTCAAACTAAGCTGCACAGGAGTGTTTATAGTTTCGAGGAAGTATGTCAATATCGTATTAAATGAACTCGTTTTTGTAAAGTGTTGCTAAAAATGGCACCCCCATTGTCTGAGACTGGTGAATAAGTCTGCTATCCACAGCTTGCTTTCTTGCACGTTCTTCAAATCAGTCATAAGGACCTCTTTTGTGAACAAAGACTGGCAGGAAAGGATAGAGTGGGACAAAATATATCAAATAAAATTGTCCAGCAGGGATAGCAGACAGAAGGGAACACCATGATGTTAAAAAGGGTTCAGAAGGAGGAGTGGGAAGGGAGAGGAGATTAACTACAAGTTATCACTGCAGTCTACCTGTCAACCAGCTCCTTCATGCCCTCTTTATCTCTGTCCAGCGGCTGGTCGTGGTCATCTGCCAACGAGGTTCCGGTCTGCCGGTAGATACACCTCACCAAGTAGCGCACTTCTGACCAGTGGTTCTGCAACTGCTGGGACTCTCTCTCTGATTCTGAAGGGATCTCCCTGTAATAAACAAAAATGTAAATCCATTTGAGTTTTATTCAAGTTAAAAAAGTCGCTTGAATATTTAAACTCACGAGACAGGGAGAAAAATGAGGATTCTCGAATTAATCTAAAAAAATACAAAGACGGGTTTAGGAAATAAGTAACTTTAAAAAAAGGATTTCTGAAATTCACAGTGAATCAACTTGGACTGACCGTCTGTCATTGCAGGCCTCACAGCTGCACACTGTGTCAACAGTCATCTGTGTGGTGAGGTCAGGGGCAGGGAGCATGGGTAATGTGGGTGCAGCTGTGGTCAGTCTGTCCCCTGTGGCTGGTTCCTGTCCGAGGTTTCCATTACCCACAGGCATGTGCAAAAGGAAGTCCTGGTTCTAGAGAACAAAAGTTATTATTTTGTTAAAATGAAGATTGAATTTACCAGTTGAACAAAACACATCAAACAAGTGCCTTTACATTTATGAGCCATGCCTCCAAAATGTGACGGCACTCCACCACCAAACGCCACCAGTCTTTACATAAGTCCTCGTCGCTGTTGGCACATAATTAAAGCCGGGGTAAGTAGTTTTTTTAATGGTGTCTCTGGGCCAAAATTCCATAATAACCTTTCAGCATATTGTAATTCAAGTGGTTTGAGAGAAAACTAGACATCTTCACTTCTCTTAGCTCTGTATTCAGGCTTTCAAAAAAAAATCTAGCCAAGGACGGAAGATTTTAGCCATCACAGGTCAGTTCAGAGAGAGGGCGCCCCTGTTGGCTGTTCTACAGACGCAGATGGGCATGTACACGATCAATTTGCGTCCACCCTGCCCTGTCGGTAGCTTGTGGTTGTGACCCTAAGCCTAAAAATCAACAAGACCAACTCAAAATGGCCTCTTCACATGAAAAATATCAGTTTAACTAAGAGATTCGCTGCAAAAAACAAACTTTCACATGGACAGATGATCAACTACAATACAAGTTTCATGAGTCTCGCTTTGACATTTCCTGGTTGCACACGAGTCTAAGGGGCTGAAGAGCGATGCTGAGGTCATTTGGAGGGAGGGATATGAGGCAGAGAGGTGGAAGGATTTGCATTGAAATGTTCAATGTTACCTACTGCGGCTTTAATGCGTCTTAATTGTGATACCTATTCCTCTGCCAATAACACATTTTTAAGCAATTATTGGCTGATACCAATAAGCTGATCAGTATGTAGCGCACCCCTAGTACAGACCTGATGTACATGGATACACACAACAACAACTTTGCTGCTTGTGAAAGTCCATAAATGGTTTGCCTAACGCAAATACATAAATACTAGAGGAATTTTGACTTAAGCCGTGCACCATCACAAACTTCTCTAAAACGGGACCGTCTTGAGTAACTTAAACAATAACTGTAACATCACCCCCAAATATCTACTGTGCTCAGTCTCTTCTCATCTTAGTAAAAAGCTCAAAACAAGAGCGTTTTGAGAGATGAGTCTGTGCTACTAGCACACACAAGAAAGGGGGGGGGGTGTTTGGTTGGGATCAGACTATGTCTGATCAGTGGGGCCAGGAATATTCCTCATTTGTTTGTGCGTGAGTGACATGTTTGCAGACACAGGAGCCTTTGGGGCTGCACATGCATGGCACAGTTTAACCAATTGGGCAGCAATGACAGATTTATTACATGTATTGCAAATAATCATATTTGCACAAAAATGTTGACACGTCACTTAAGAGTGATGTCTTTCAATGAAATTAAGCAATATATACATGCTTTAACTTCTTTTCTTCTTTTTTTTAAAAAAGAGTAACTGTGCTCAAATATATCTTTGAGCATTTGTTTTCCCAAACCGAACAGTGCTGAAAGGTAGGCCTAGATGACAATTTATACATATGAATGAATATTTTCATGATCAATTAATCTATTTTTTTTTATCAAGCATTAAATGGTTTGGTCTATAAAACATCAAAAATAATTATAAATACCTATCACAAGTTCCCAGAGCCTAAATGGATATCTTAAAACTGTGACCTGTGAGTAAAAAACTGTGAGTAAAAATAAAATTAATACTAATTTTCTATGAATCAGAGAAATGCAAACAAACTTGAGCATTTGTGAAACTGTAACCAGAGTTTTTTTGGTATTTTCACTTGATAAATCCCCAAAATGATTAATCAGTTATCAAAATTATAATCGTTTAATTATTCTTGAACAACTGATCAATAAATCAACCAATCATTTCAGCACTACATGTTTATAAGGCTCAATATCAACTGAATGTCTTGTATTGCAAAATATCAGCAAAACAGAAAGAGAATGAAACATTGCTGCGGGAATACTAGAAACACATTTTCATCTCCAAGCTACATGCACCCACTGCAACCAATCTGAAAATACTAATTATTCCCTGAAATGCACGGTCATTGGTCACACAGGAGTTTGAGCTCCGTCATAAGTCAAAGATCATGGAACTTCTACGGAGGTCAAGAATGATAATGGTGCTAATGCACTTGCAAAGTAAAACATCGCTTTACATGTAGGGGCAGTACATGCAATCTCCAGATACTATCTGAGTGACACAGAACAGTTAAGTTTACTGAAAAAACGAGCCAAAAATTGTGACCAAAGCCTTGGGCTAGAGACCAATATCAGCTGAAAACAACAACCCACAGCGTAGCTGACAAGCCTTGATTCCAAGCCTGATCAAAAGGAAACAGCAAGTTACCAGATACGTCCACTCGTTTGCTATTCAATGAGGACGCTTTTCATAGCATCGGCCCTAAATAAAAAGAAGAGACATTTGCATTCACTTGGACATCATGTCAGCTACAGCACTTGGAGCTGGGGGGCCCCGTTCACAGCATTTTTCTCATTCTGATATGCAAAGACACATCCAGCCTCAGAAACTAGCATCATATGGGCCAAGCCTGGTCTTTTCAGATAACCGAGAAGACCCTACACACTGTTTACATTGTAAAGGTGCTATGTGTACTTCTACTTGAACTCTAGGCCTCCATTGTTCAGCAACGTGAACAACAAAGGCAAATAAATTCAAATAAACGCAGTGAATACACAGCACTAAACATGAACTGAAATTTCAGCTCTCTTTTGGCTTTGGACAATAAGAGTAAACAGTTTAGTTTAAATGTTTATTTGGGAAGGAACAATGTACGTTAATCAACATTCGAAATAAGTGTAAATGTACCCAAGTTAGCTAATAGGCTAGGTAAATAACTACATTTATATTGTGCTTTTCTAGTCTACTCACCACTCAAAGCAATGCCGTGTGCGTCACATTGACCCATCCATACACACATCCATACACTGATGGCGGAGGCTGCCACGCAAGGCACCAACCGGCTCATCAGGAGCAGTTAGGGGTTCAGTGTCTTGCTCAAAAGACACTTCGACACGCTATCCGGAGGAGCTGGGGAGTTGAACCAGGAACCTTCTGATTAGTAGATGACCTGCTCTACCTCCTGAGCCATGCTGCCCTTTACGAGCACTTTTAGCTATCGGTCAATAGATTAATAAAGTTGAAAAATCTGGCTGATAATTCATAAACATTTTTTTTGCCCAATTATGATGTTAAGGGGATTGAGTTTTGGTGCCTCTTCTTCAGTCTCCTGGCATCCTGCTTTGCTTACATGACACAAATGTGGCTCTGCGAGTGATGGCCTAATGTCAGTAAAAATGCCAGCAGCATGAAACTCTCCCGGTATGAGGATAACAAAATAGCAGTTTGTAAAAGCTGTTCTGCTGAAATACCAAAGGAGAATAGCCACAAAGAAATTCTCCATTATACATTTACTAGATGATCTGAAAACTCTGCACCCCAATAAGCATGCTGTGTACAACAATGTCACATTGAACTTCCCCCTCCCAACAGTCTACATCCATGAGCGGCCTTTAAAAATACTGATGTCTTGACTAATGCTTGATTAATGTCCTCAGGTAAGGACTGAATCTTTTAATAGTGACAGTAAAAGGGTATAATTTTTCCAACCTTCCAAGTTTCGTACATAATTTTTCATCAAAGCTGCTACGAGGACTTTGGGTTTTAGTTGACTTCCCGGTGGAAAAAAGCGGTAGTGTTTTGTGGAAGAATGACTTCATTTTGCATAAGCATTGCATCTTGCCACAAAAATCTACATTCACCCTCTTGGAGCTCATACATTTGCTTTGAAGAGAAAAGTGAGAGATGTGTTGGTGTTTTGAAAAAATAAAAACAAAAAACAAGAGTTTGCAAAATATACAACAATACAAATATACAAGCTCTGATGTTGAACACAGGAGATTGCAGTCCTTTGGTAAGTGATTTAAAAATTGCTTTGAGTTTTGATTTGGATTTAGGTGGTTATCAGGCTTTCTTGTGCTGAATATTTGCCAGTTTCACTCTCTGAACTTCAATAGCTGGGTCAGCAGACGCAGGTGGCGCCCTCTATTGGTTCTGTTGTTGTGAAAACAAGACAGGGGCGGGATTTGCGCAAACAACTTATAAAAGAGACTGAACTAAACCCAGCAGAACAAGCTCTGATCTTGAACATAGCAGATTGCAGTCGTTTCAGGAATCAGGAACACTTTGTCATTTCACTTGCGTACATGACATGAAACGGAATATCGCCCCCCACCCCACAGCAGTGGAACACAAAGACAAAAACACTTATCCAGAACACATATAGCCAAACTAAAAAATCAATGTCCAACAGAACCAACGCCAGCCAGGATGACTGTCGGAACTGCCAGTCTGCATTGGCTAGCAGTTAGCTTAGCCTGTCCCGCTTCTGTGTCCTGTCAGACCGCCCTCAGTGTTTCCTCTTCGGGCAGGGCCGTGGTCCTTGGGCCCAACGGACGCAGCAGACCAGGCTCCCTCAACCGATCCAACACTAGCTCTCCCAGCCAGACAACTTCGACACACCTCCCCACACTCCACACAACGACACTAAAAACAGTCAACGCTAGGCGGGGCCGTCGCCAGACCACCTTTGGTGTTATTGGAACTGCTGGTCTGCATGGGCAAGCAGTTAGCTTAGCCTGCCCCGTTTCCTCGGTGTTACCTCTTCGGGCGCAGTGCTGGGTAGGGCCGTGGTCCTGGGCCCACAGGTTGCAGCAGACAAAAGCTCTCCCAGCCAATTCAGCACCAGCTGTCCTAGCCATCAAATGACGACACCAACTTAGACGCAGACGTGGACAAAGACACTGCATGGCCGGTACTGGGTGAGGCCACCGCAAACGTGAATTTACACCGGCATCTTCCCGCATTGGTAGTGGGTGAGGCCGCTGTAAACGTGAATTCACGCCGCCGTCTTCCCACACTGGAAGCAGAAAACCAGTTTGGTAAGTGATTTAAAACCTGCTTTGAGTTTTGATTCGGATTTAGGTCGTTATCAGGCTTTCTTGTGCTGAGTACTTTCTAGTTTCACTGTCTGAACTTCAATAGCTGGGTCAGCAGATGTGGGCTGCACCCTCTATTAATTCCTTTGTTGTGAAAATCTGACAGGGGCGGGTTCAGCTGTGGTACTTCCTGGTATCTAAACACACATCTGCACTGTAGCGTCAGCCCTTGTGTGTCAGCCCTCACTGGGTAAGGACCCAATTGGGTGAAGACCTGCTAGTCTACCAGTGTGAATCCACCGAGCAAGGACAATTCCTTTTTCTACTATTCTCTCTCCTTGCCTGTCTCACCCACACCATGTGCTACAAAGACATCCCTGTCATTCACCATTATCGAAAAAAATTGCATCTGTCACAGACAATGCAACCCTGAGAACCTCTATTCACTCAGGAAAGCTTCCTCTACTCACTCCTCCTTCACTTTTGGCTTATGTAATAGCCAATCGGCTGTAAATAAAACAGAATTTATCCAAGTACTTGCTAATTTGTCAGACATTGAGCCCTGACTGAAACCTGGATACGTCCAGAAAACAGTCACACCGGCCGCACTCTCTGTTGAATCGGCTTTCTCACATACACCCCGTTCTGTTGGGCGTGGAGGCGGTACGGGTGTCCTCATTTCCAAATACTGGAAATTCACTAAGCTTTCTCCGCTAAGAAACAACTCCTCCTTTGAATACCATACAATCACGGTTACTACTCCTATTAAGCTATTCGTGGTTGTCATATACCACCCACCAGGGTGTCAACTGGGGAACTTTGTTGTTGAACTAGACATGTTACGCTCAGCCATTCCTGACGGACACACCACTGATTATCATGGGAGACATGAATAGCCTTACTGAAAAAACCCAAACGACTGACTTCCTGTCTCTTCTGTCTTCCTTTGACCTCAGACAGGTCCCCACTCCTCCCACACACAAAGCAGGCAATACTCCTGATCTGATCTTGACTCGGAACTGCTCCACAGCAAATCTGACTGTCCCCCCCCTACATCTGTCAGACCATTTTATTCAGCCTCCTTACTAGAATGTCCTCAAGTTCCTCCACAAAGGATCTCCTTCCGCCGAAACTTCGGGTCTCTTAAACCAACCCAGCTCTCCAGTGAGGTCTTGGCTTCCATGCCTCCTCATAATGAATTCTCTTCACTCCCTGTCAACGAGGCTACAGACACACTCTGTTCCTCACTAGCCTCCTCTCTTAACAATCTCTGCCCTCTAGCATCCACACCTGCTCATAATGCCCCCCCCCCAGTCCATGGCTCACTGAGGTCATCAGAGAGCAAAGGGTGGGGATCAGAGCAGCAGAGAGAAAATTGCATAAAACCAGAGATTCCACTGACCCCAGTGACTCAGCATCTCCTAGTGTCATTCTCCTCCACCTTAAAAACAGCTAAGACCACTCACTATCACAACATGATCTGTGGTGCCACTGATGCTCAAAAAATGTTTTTTTGCTTTTAATTCCCTCCTCAATCCACCTCCTCCTCCGACCTCCACTCTGCTCACAACCGACATGTCCGTCTCGCACTTTACTGATAAGACTTCTGCCATCAGTAACCAGTTCTCTGAGCCTGACCAACTCTATCTGCCAGCTAACAGTGCCTCACTCACCTCATTCTCCCTCCTGACCGGGAAGGAAGTCTCCAAGCTTCTGCTGGACTCCCGTCCCACTACCTGTCCGCTGGACCTGCTACCATTCAACATCCTACAGACTATTTCCCCCACAGTCACACATCATCAACTCCTCGCTTACAATGGGTGTGTTCCCCACCGCATTTAAGCAAGCTTGGTTCACCCCGCTGCTCAAAATAACCTACTCAACCCAGCCCAGGTTGAAAACTACAGACCAGTTTCACTCGTACCCTTTCTTTCAAAAATACTTGAGTGCACGGTCTTTAACCAAGTCTCTGAATTCCTTTCTGAGAACAATCTGTATGACCCGAATCAGTCTGGCTTTAAGTGGGGTCACTCTACTGAGACTGCACTCCTGTCGGTAATAGAATCACTGCGTTTGGCTAGAGCTGCTGGTAAGTCCTCAGCTTTACTGCTGCTAGATCTGTCAGCTGCCATTGACATGGTTAACCACCAAATCCTCCTCTCCACACTCACTGAGCTTGGTATCTCAGGATCTGCCCTCCGCTGGTTCAAGTCCTACCTCTCGGGGAGATCTTTTAAAGTACCTTGAAGGGGAGAAGTGTCCAAACCCCATGGCTTATCCACAGGGGTACCTCAAGGTTCAGTGCTTGGTCCCTTCCTCTTCTCAATATACACCTCCTCACTTGGTGCAATCATCCGCTCCCATGGTTTCTCATACCACTGCTATGCTGATGATATCCAGCTCTTCCTATCATTCCCACCAGATGACCTCACATTCTTGGCACAGATATCGCCATGCCTTGCTGATAACTCTGCATGGATGAAAGAACGCCACCTTCAGCTTAATCTATCTAAGACCGAGCTCCTTGTCATCCCAGCCTGTCCATCCTTACAACAACAGATCAATATCCAGCCCAGATCAACCCAACTCATGCCCACAAAGTCTGCCCGAAACCTGGGTGTCATGACTGATGACCAACTAACCTTTAAGGTTCATGTGGCCTCGATTGCTTGGTCATGCCGATTTGCCCTGTACAACATTAGGAAAATTAGACCCTACCTGTCTGAGCATGCAGCACAACTCCTGGTACAGGCTCTTGTTATATCACGCATTGAATACTCCCAACTCCTTACTGGTAGGTCTCCCTGCATGCACTTTCAATCCTCTGCAAATGATCCAGAATGCAGCGGCGCGTCTGGTCTTCAACCAACCCAATACAGTACATGTCACACCACTGTTCATATCCCTCCACTGCCTCCCAGTTGCTGCCTGCATCAAATTCAAAACCTTAATGATCGCCTACAAAACAGCAATAAAAACAGCTCCCGCCTACCTGAACTCCCTCATTAAGGTCTACACTCAGTCTCGCTCACTACACTCTGTCAATGAAAGGCACCTGGCATTTCCGCCACACTCTTCCAGACTCTTTCGCTACTCTATCTTCTGTAGTTCCCCAATGGTGGAATGAGTTACCAAACTCCTTTCGATCCGCTGAGTCCCTCTCCATCTTTAAAAAAGAAGCTAAAGACCCAGCTCTTTCTCGAACACCTCCACACCTGTAGTATTAAAATAATTTTTTCCCCCTCTTCTATGCACCCTATGCATTGCCTTTGTGCACTGCCTGTTGACACCTATGTCCTATCGGACTTGTACCTAGTTTTTTTGACACTTACTAGCATTGTTGCCTCCTGACTAGATCCTTGCTTGTGTTGTATTAACTCTCAGATGTACGTCGCTTTGGATAAAAGTGTCTGCTAAATGAAATTGTAACTATACTGTAGAGAGGTAATACATCACTAATAGTGGTTAAGCATCCCAGGTATGTGCTGTAAATTGTTTCATCAGATTTTGCAGGGACTCTAACCTGGAGGAAAGAATTTGAAATCATCTTATAGTAATATATTATATTCTCCCTGATAGTCTTATTTGCTTATGTTGGGTCATATGATAAGTCTCATTTGCTTATATTGGTCATATAAAAAGGCATAAAAATTTAATTGATACACTGGTACACATTTTTTAAGTAGACATACAAAATGTCTTATCCACCTAATTTTTTTGTTTTATGTCATACTAAATTTTTTTTGTTTTAATAGTAAAAGCATTGTCACCATTGCTAACATGCATCCATTTAGCCCTGGTAGGATAAAGATGAGGTTTGTGATGGACGGAGAAGCTAAGCTGTCAAGAGTGAACATAGATGCAAAATTTCAAAAGCGTTTTTTTGATAACACGACTAGCAACAATTAAGGTTTGGTAGATGACCTTGAGATTTGGGGCACTTTTCAAACCGACATCTAATTACATCTAATAATTTTGTAAGAAAAACTTTCTAACAACAGGGCCTTCATGGTAGGGATGGGTATTGAGCACAAATACTTTTATACAAGTAGTGGTACCAAGACAGGAGGTACTGGCTGGATTGCTAAGGTCTGTACTAATCGTGCTTCTTATCGGTACCACAGGACGCACAACCACACACAAGCAATTTTCCACAGCGGACGATGCAATCAGCCATTCTACCAAAAATGGATAAAATGTTAAAAGCTTGTGTCAACCAATATTTGCAACGCTTCTCACTGTACATGTTCCAATACATTATTTAGTATACACCTGTTATACTTTTTTAAAATTTATTTATTCTCCCCTTTTTCTCCCCCATTGTACTTGACCAATTACCCTGCTCTTCCGAGCCATCCTGGTCGCTGCTCCACCCCTTCTGCTAATGCGGGGAGGGCTGCAGACTACCACATACCAGCCTCTTCTTTTCACCTGACAGTGAGGCGTTTCGCCAGGGGGATGTAGCACGTGGGAGGATCACGCTATTCCCCCCAGTTCCCCTCCCCCCCAAACAGATGCCCCGACCGACCAGAGGAGGTGCTAGTGCAGTGACCAGGACACATACCCACATCCAGCTTCACACCCGCAGACGGACAATTGTGTCTGTAGGGATGCCCGACCAAGCCGAAGGTAACACAGGGATTCGAACCGGCAATCCCGATGTTGGCAGGCAACGGAATAAACCACCACACCACCCGGATGCCCCCCCATACATATTATGTTGATGTCTGGTTGTTACCAACAATAAAAAGATTATATTCATAACAAGTGATAGTGTTGTTGATATGTGGCATTTACTAGCAGTAACAAAAATTTTCCCACCATGTCAAAAAAAAACCCAAAACATACCGTTAAACATCATCGGATATCAGGACCAGTATCAGGACCAATATCAGTAAATTCCCAATAATACCAAACCCTAGGTCAAAGCCTCTCATTCATGTTCTTTTTCCAGCTTGAAGCCCTACAATTTACCTCCCTGTAACTCTTGTCTTGTGACTTACCCCTAGAGACTGCTCCAGAGCAGTGTGGCGGTCCTCCTTCTCTACGGTGCGCCTACAGTCAGGGCACACCCACAGGGGAAGCTGGAGGGCACTGGACGTTTTTGTGGGCTGTGCTGTTCCATTCTGACCCAAGAGCCCTGGCTCTGACTGGAGGGCACTGTCTTTGCGCTCACATCGGCATAAGAGGCAGCGGTCACCAGCTGTGTAGGGTGCCCGCTGGTTCAGGCCAAAGGTGAATGGGGTCTGTGTTGGATCAGGTAACAAAGCAATGAGTGGAGGGCCTACAAACATTTACATCACCTCTTCCCGAGAACAAGTTAACAGTTCACACAAAAATTGCTTTTAGCCTGTATAATTAAGATTACTAAGTAATGTAGGACACAACTGTTCATTTGTTTTGTAAACAGAAGGAAACAGCTACTGCGACTTTGAAATGGACCTCAACAGAGATCAAGTTGAACATTTCCGTTATGCATTATAGTAAAATACAGTAATAAAACCAAGTAAATAATTCATCAAACTGAACATCTTTTCTTAAAATTATATGGAAGCCGTTTTATAACCTGGTCAAAGTAAGATTAAGTGCAACATCTGCCTGAATTTAATTTGAAGAGAAACACTTTGAAGCACCGTTCATCTGCTGCAATACTGCTAATTGCTAGCGGAGTGCTTCTTTGAATTTTAACAGTCGTGTGAAAATGTCCCTGGAGAGAAATTGGATTTTCCCTGGGTAGACTACACAAAATCTAGAACCTTCCCTTTAAGTAAATTTACCTGAAGTACTCCAGAGAAGTCGGCATTCACTGGCCCCTCCGTAAACTGTGGTGTAATATTATTGTTCATTGGGACCTGGAGGGGCACAGACAGCCCAATGTGAACCAAAAACCAAACACCTCTCATTCATTTGTGTAAACGAACAAGAATAATTTAAGAGCCGTCTGAGGAATTCCGGCCTGTAGTAGTCTATACTATCTGCCTCCAGACATGGAGCTGTGGTTGCTTTGTCTGAGAATGAGTGAGTTGTCATATGGTAGTAATTACATTTTACCTAATTACTGCCTTGACAAAGAGAAATTCTGCATGATCTAAATTCTCCATTTTTGCATGTGTGCTGGACAGGTGAGACATGTGGGTTGACAAAGTTTACAAACTAATAAAGTGACAGACAAGTAAGCCCCAATTTTTGTTTTGATAACTGTCAAAAACATCATAAATTAATTCAATGTGGGATCAATAAGATGAAACTGAATACAAGTTATTGACATGATGTGAACATCACACATTTGTTTGGACAACAAAGGTTTACAGTCATTTTTACAGTGTTTACAGTCAATTGCTTGTCTAAACATGTCTGCAAACAGGTGGATGTTTGCAAACTGGTGGATGTCCTTAATTGCAGAAACACACAGGAGATTATTAAGAGATGGCATTGTACTACTCGAATGCCATACAAATACATAAATGCGAGCACATTTACATGAAGTTATACGATACACCTAGCCTATACACCAATCAGCCAAAACATTAACACCACCTGATGCCACTGCTATCAGGGAATACCGTTGCCATGAGGGGGTGTGCTTGATCTGCAACAATATTTAGGCAAGTGGTACGTGTCGAAGTAACATCCACATGAATGCCAGCACCCGAGATTTCCCAGCAGAACATTGCCCAGAACATCACACTTGCTCTGCCAGCTTGCCTGCTTCCCATAGTGCATCCAGGTTTCATCTCTTCCCCAGGTAAATGATGCACACACACACACACACACACCCGGCTGTCTACATGATATAAAAGAAAATGCGATTCATCAGACCAGGCCACCTTCTTCCATTGCTCTATGGTCCAGTTCTGACACTCACATGCCTATTGTTGGCACTTTCGGCGGTGGGCAGGGGTCATCATGGGCACTCTGACCGGTCTGCAGCTATGCAGCCCCATATGCAGTAAGCTGTGAAGCCCTGAGTTCTGACACCTGTCTATCGTAGCCAGCAGTAACTTTTCCAGCGATTTGCGCTACAGTAGCTCTTCTGTGGGATCGGATCAGATGGGCTAGCCTTTGCTCTCCACATGCATCAGTGAGCCTCGGGGTGCCCATGACCCTGTCGCCGGTTCACCTTTCTTGGACCACTTTTGGTAGGTATTAACCACCGCATACTGAGAACACCCCACAGGACCTGCCGTTTTGGAGATGCTCTGACCCAGTCGCCCAGCCATCACAATTTGGCCCTTGTCAAAACTGCTGAGATCCTTACGCTTGCCCATTTTTCCTGCTTCCAACACATCAACTTCAAGACCCGACTGTTCACTTGGTGCCCAGTATATCCCACCCCTTGACAGGTGCTACTGTAACGAGATAATCAACGTTTTTCCACTTCACATGTCAGTGGTTTTAATGTTCTGGCTGATCGGTGTACGTTAACGTGGAGAATCTGCACGACCGAAAACACCCTGGCAGCGTTGTATCGTGAACGACCCTACTAATTGCACACCCAAACGATCATCGGTGGACAGCAAGAGCGGATCCCAAACAAGGGGCGAAGGCGTGAAAAAAAGACACAAAATGACATGTCATTAAAACTCACGAACCTAGCGCAAGTGTTGTTGTTGTTCCGCGAGTATACTGGTCAAGAGCCGCCGTAGCCATCGTTTAGCGAGGTTAGCTTACCGGCTACATGGCCAATGTAAATTGGGGTTAAAAAGGTTCCCTCGGCTTGGAAAACAAAACACCCGAGCCAAGGCCCAATGCAGGGCTTAATTGGCGTTAACGCTCAGTAATGTGTATGACAACTAGCAGCGGCGGCGGCGGCTAACAGCATATGAAGCCAGCCGTTTACCCAGATACCACATCTGATCAGACGGAGTTTAGCGTTGCACGACTTACTTTTGCTGATGACCCTCCAGATAGGTTGGCTGAAACCGTTTCCCACAGACACGGCGGCGGTAGCCTCATCTACCTTATGCTAACGGCGGTTAGACACAACGTTAGGCCATGTCTGAACCAAGCTAATGTGGACGACAGCTGGCGTTAACCAGTTATAACTGATTATACAGCTGGCTAAGATCACGTTAACAAACACCTTACCGTCTGCCTACAAGGGAAACGGTCGTCGCAATGCGAGAGAACGACCAACGCTAATTGTGCCAATTAATAACTAGCTAGCTAAGCAGGGTTAGGTCGGTTAGCTGCCACACTCGTCTCAAACCCAGGCCCCAGATCAGACTTGTGTCGTTGATATGCCCCGACCCTCCCCAGTTTGATATTCACCCGGCCGAAACGTCGCTCTTACCTCTCCGTTAAGCCCCGAGATGGGCCCCGCATTCCCGCTCCCGTTGGTGCTCGGCGTCAAAAAGCTCACAACGGGGGCAGGTGCGGCCGTTGCTGGAGAGCCCAGGGCCGAGACAGCCCCGGCCTTGCCGCTGGCACTGCAGACTGCGCCGCAGCCGCTGCCACCGCCCCGCTTGTTCTTCCTGCGCTTAGCTCCCCGTTTAGCATCGGTCGGACTCATTTTTTCCACACAAGCCGGAGACAAGCCCTCGTCCAAAATCGGCAGGCTCTCGGGTGGGGCGCCTGGCTCAAGCGTTCTGGTTCGACTGCGGAACAGTGATTCGGGAGACAGCCCAGACGACGAACACTTACAACCGTCAAACCGGGAGCCGACCTGATAGATTTCAATATGGCCTCCTGCCGGACTTCGCCGACTAGCTCTTGCGTTCCAGCGCAACAGCACGTCCCCTTTCTGGGGCGTGTGGGAGTTGGAGTGTTTGGCACCATTTCAAAAGGTGGGGAAATTTCCGCTCGAGCGGCGCGACGGACGCCAAAACTCGGCGTTAAGCCGGCGAATTGGACGTTTTCAGCCTTACGCGCGTTATTCTTGCCTCGGCGTCGTTTCGTCGTCGTGTCTCGCCCCCCGAAAAAACCGTTGGAAATAAAGGCGGCCGCAGCCTGCGCGCGGGCAACGTCGCCGACTTTCAACGGCAGGGGGAGAGCGCGTGTCGCCGACTTCTTTCCGGGGTCCCGGACGGCGGACGAAAGGCTTTTTTTTTTTAGTGGAAGTTTAAAAGGAAGCGCTGGACGTGGGGGAAAGCCGGTCAAAGTTGGCACTTCGCGTCTACCGCGCTGCCGTTCGTTAAACGGGTCCTCTGGCGTCGCGTCGTTGCAGAGGTTTGAACTTTACAAGGGAATTGGGTTATAAGCCGCGGCCGCAGACGGGGTAAAGGTAAGTTTTGACAAGCGCTGCCGTTACCGAGTCGGCGTTAGCTAGCTAGCTAGCTAGCTAGCTGGCTAGCTTAGCCAGCGAGTTCGTTTGCTAATGTCCATCATCGACCGGCGTAGTTTTTCCCATTTGTTCATCTAGCGTTTGCTAACGTCGCGCAGGGTTTGGTGCCCCGGTTTGTATTCAGTTCAGCTGACGGCTTTAGTCGGCTAGCTAACAGCGGCTGTGTAGTTGAACCCTTAAAAAAAAAAACCGAAAGTCTGTTTAACGTCACGTAGCATTCAACCAGCTCAACAGTTGTTGCTAGCTATGTGATAGGTCACATGACAGGCTGGTTACAAAAAAGGTAAATTAATCAACTCGCTACACGGTAATCAGTCATTCAACCTCAACAATCCGCCGGTTAATGTGTGTTGAGCAAACCTAACTTGCCATCAGTTTTCGGGTTTTACGTATCTTTAAATGTCTGGTAACAAATGGTCAATTAAGTAAGGCTGGGGAGTGAAGTAAGCGCCGGTGCGCTATAATTTCTTCCTACCTGTCGAGTGGTCCTACCAACTGTTATTGCGCATGCGCTGTTTGGGTTGTGGCAACACCTCGCCAGTTATCGTTAATGTGCAAAGACGAGCCGCAGGGTTGCCCGTGCGATGTCACGAACTCCTCAAACTCGCAGTGTCCTCCACGGTTTAACACGAATTGTATTTATCATCAAAGTCAAAGAACCACTCCAACGCTTCCAGTTGTTCTTATTTATTTGATTTCATCTTTCACGCATAACTATCGAGAGCCCTACGTGCAATTTCAGAGGATTGCATTATAAGATGAACCCAAAATTGGCTGTCATTAGAGAATCTGACGTTTCAGTTGTGCACAGCAGTGTATTTTAATCCCATGATGTGGCACGTTTTACTTTTGAACAAATCTGCCACTCTACCCGTTTGCTAGTAGCCACTGGGATTAGTAGTACTTTTGAAACCAGATTTAGATATAGACAGGACCAATTCATACCCTTCAATTTGTCTGTTTTCAGGTATGTCTGAAGTTAGTCTTGGGGCTGTTTTGGGGGAGACCTCAGCCGAGGACCAGGAAATGGATTGTAAGGAAGCTCACAAAACAGACAAGTCTTTGAGTGAGGATCTAAAAGATGAGAGCATAGACTGTTATGATGAAAAAAGAGATGTCAGAGATGAAGTGCTTGATGACGGTGGCAAAGATGATATAGAAAAAAATGACACAGATGCTGAACAAGAAGATAATGATATTGATAGTGAAAATGAGGTCACACACAGTGATGAAAATGTTGGGGACAGTGATGACGCCGAACACAAAACTTGCAGTATAGATGATGGGGGACCTCAGACAGAGCGACATGTTGAAAGAGCTGAAACACCAGTGGAAATGGGAGATTCCCACTCTCCAAATAAGGTGATATTCTTTGTAACTTTGGGCAATGAGTCCTTTCTGATCCTTCGCTCCTTCGCTTTTGTTCATGCTGCCTTTTCTGCTCTCGATTTACAAAAATGATGGTGGTGGTGCTACCCTCCTGTCACGGTACAGCAAATTTGCTACCAGCTTCAATTTTCTATAAAGCCAAAAGATGGAAATTGCTTTGATTGCCTCTATTTAGATGTGTTTTGCATAGTTGTGTTTCTTAAATTGTCATTGCTTGTGTGGAGTTTTTCAGCTGTTGTCGTGTCAATGGTGTGCTTTCGTGGGTGTCATACCAGATGGGTTTCATGATTATAATTTGTGCTATATTTTGATGTGGTGAAGACAATCCCATGAGTTTGGGATGATGGCACATTCATGTCATTACATATTTGCTCTGCTTTTATGTTAAGCCTGGTTTATCTTGATATAAATGCCAGAGAGGGGGATTAATATTTGCTTTTATTATACAATATGAGTTTCTATTGCTGTGTTAATGTGTAGATAAGCAGGCGTCATTTCTGCCATCTTTATTATCACTTCCTTGAAGCAATCGTGGGGAAAAGTGTCTTCTTTGTTTTGGCATAATGAGTGTTTGAGTGAGTGAGTGAGTGAAAGAAGTCAAGATGTCAGAAATGATAGGAATCCCTCACAATGCGTCCCGTGAGTAGGTTATGAATGAATAATATGTTCTCACATGGGTTTTGACATACCTGTGTGAATTACTGTCGGCGGAGAGATTTCCCTTTGCATTCCCGAGCAGACTTATTACCATTACATCTCTTTTTAACCATGATTTATGAAATTTCCCCCCGGAGATGGCTTACATGGTTGACTTTTGGAGTTTTTAAGAGTCTCTTATGAGGTCATTTTTCCATCGTCCGTGTAACCTAAAGTCTGAATAAAAGGCTGTGGAAAAGTAGCCACCTTTAAAACGCAGTCAGCATTGCCTTGTCATCATCGTCATGCCGTATGGTCACCTCACATTCCTATGAGAACATTTTAGAGATGGGCTTTGATGGTTTCCTCTTTGGCAGAGCTAGTCGATTGTATGAATAGCTATCTGTTTATCTATTCTTTCGCCTTCGTGTTGGCTTGTTTCCTAGTTACTACACTCAAGGGGACCCTATTCCCTGACATGCCAAGCCTTTTGCCATAATGTGCCTGATTATTTTGTCTCTTAAACCCTGTACAGATCTTTGTTGTGGTAGGCAAATTGTTGCTGACAGTCAATACCCCCCCGTCGACACACACATGCATTTTGCTAAGATATGTAATCAGATATGTTTAGTCTCTTGACAGCTTATTTATTCTTATTCTCTTTAGGATTTCCAGATAGGAAGGAGTCTGTCTGATTTACCTCGCTGGTTAGATAAGCCCCCCTGTGAATGTACCTGCTGTCTGCCTGCACAAGGGCATCATATGGCCTTTAAGCATTTATGTTTGTTATACGACCTCTGAGGCGCTGACTGTCTGCATTCATTTTTTTTTTTGCCGTGCGTATTATGAAAACACGTTTCAAAGGATGACTCTGGACACAGAATCTGGCCGAAGTCTTCTTCTCACAAGCCGTTTTATTACCGGGTGTATTGCAAAACATTCGGCAAGGCCTCTGATTTTATAAAAGGCAGGGTAATTTTAAAAGCGATGGGGCCAAAACCCAAACATAATTTTAGGTCCAGCTGTTTCTTAGGTCCTCCCTCTCCAACTTGTCCCTTAACCCTTCGTGAACCCAGGAATGAGAGGACACATGTACTAGGGGGGAAAAAAATAAAATGCAATAACTGTATATCTGTCATTGTTGTTCGTTCTTGCATCATATTCAAGGATGTTTAACGTAGTCGCCCTGTCCTCCCCTCCTCTATAACCCAATTAAGACAAAAGTTAATTTACTTTTGCAAAAGCAGCTGGTTTCCATGATTTGGGGATAAAGGATTAGGAGTTGAGCTTCGGGTATCCGAGCCTACTTTAAATTCTCTTATGGGCTTTCTCTTAGCAAGTCACATCATCTGGCTTCATCTTGGAGTCAAAACCAGTTACATTTAATATTTTCTTTTCCCGGTGTTTATGTAGTTTAATTGCAATAGAATCCGATTTCATCACCAGGTGTATTCGCGTTCCCCAGGAGAAATTTCTAGCTGGTGATTGGTGTAGGTGAAATCTACATTATTATCTATTTATTTTCATTAAATGCAATGCATTGATATAATTTGTCAACTCGGACTAGGCCTGGATCTGGTTACCTAGTAATCTGGGGACTATTTGCATTATTTAGACCCCAGTTTTGGTCCCTGTGGGTAGGATCTTGTTCAGTGAATCAAGGTGGAATTTCCTGCAGATGGTTAACTCTTTCAATGGCAGTAGACTATGTCAAGTGCACTGCCTTGCCAAGTGGAGTTACTGATGGAATGACACAGATAGATAATATCCAGATGCTATCGGGAACGTTGTAATGATAAGTTAAGTGTTCCCATTACCTAGTCTGCAAAGAACTTGCTTCAGTGTACTAGCTAGTGAGAAAAAGAAACTGGCCTACAGTCTATGTAAAAATTTACAGCAAGGCTTAAGATACACTCAATTTATAGGCCTATATGCAAAAAACACTGATGCCAAAGGATGGAATTTCACAAACAACAAATGTGCCTGCAGTCTGTCAGTGCTGTATTGGCCCAAATGCCTTCCAGGAAGGGATTTAAAAAAGGTGGTAAAAAATGCAAATTATTAATTGCGAGTAAATTAAAAAAAGGGTTCCAGAAGCTCCAGTAGGGGATAAAAAAAAATCACTTGCGTTCTCTAAAACAAATTTCATGAACCAATTCAACTTATCATTGTAATGAAGCAGTCAATTTTTTTTTTTTTTTTTTACTGGCAGCAGCCTTCTATTCCATTCTGTTTCTAATTGTGGTGTCAAACATGATGTGGTTGTTCCCCTTAAGGGATCTACTCATCGGTAATGTAAGGCTGTTCTGGACCGGCAGTCACTCAGTCAGTGTGGCTTGGAGGAACAAGGTCTATAGAGGACAACGGTTGTCACTCTCTTGATGCACTACACTGCTTTTTCTTTTGTGGAATTTTCCCCTTTTTTTCTCCCGATTGTATCTGGCCAATTACCCCATTCTTCCCACCCGCAGACTCGGCCAATTGTGTCTGTAGGGACGCCTGACAAAGCCGGAGGTAACATGGGGATTCGAACCGGCGATCCCTGTGTTGGTAGGCAACGGAATAGACCGCTACGCCACCCAGACGCCCTACTACACTGCATTTAAAAGACATTCGTGGGGATATTGTCACGGTGTCAGTAATAATACTTTGAAGAAATAAAATTAAATGTAGGCCTTTTGGCTGTTAATGTTACGGTCCAAAACTGAAAAAGCTGTGTATTTTCGTATATGTTACTCTCTTATCTAGTTTAAAGCCTAAGTTTAACAGGGTTAAAACCCAGCCTGTGTTTTGAACATTTCTCCCTTTCACATTAGACTTAGTTAGAAGCAGACTTCCTGTAAGGAAGGCCATGCTGCAGTAAAACGGTGATGGGACTGAGTCATGGGCTTTTCCCAGATAATTTAACTTGATTTTAAATAATGTCTTTTTCAGAAATATTTACCCTGAAAACTGAATATTGCCTGAGTAACCTCATATCAGTATCGTAATAAGTCTTGTCGTCCAGTTAAGCATAATGGGTACAGCCTATAGTTGCTTCAAACATTTATTACAAGAAGTATATTATTAGGGGGTGTCCGGGTAGCGGAGCGGTCTATTCCGTTGCCTACCAACATGGATTGCTGGTTCGATTCCCCGTGTTACCTCCGGCTTGGTTGGGCGTCCCTACAGACACAATTGGCCATGTCTGCAGGTGGGAAGCCAGATGTAGGTATGTGTCCTAGTCGCTGCACTAGCGCCTCCTCTGGTCGGTCGGGGCGCCTGTTCAGGGGGGAGGGGGGATAGCGTGATCCTCCCACGCGCTACATCCCCCTGGCGAAATTCCTCACTGTCAGGTGAAAAGAAGCGGCGGGCGACTCCACATGTATCGGAGGAGGCATGTGGTAGTCTGCAGCCCTCCCTGGACCGGCAGAGGGGGTGGAGCAGCGACCGGGACGGCTCAGAAGAGTGGGGTGATTGGCCGGATACAACTGGGGAGAGAAAGGGGGGTTGGGGGGGGTATATTATTTCACTTCACTGACCACTATAGTGACAGTGACGTTGTCTTGCAGTCATGTCGTGAACACTGTTCCAGTCACTAAAAAAATGTTAAAGAAAAGAGAAATTATGTATAATTATTTTTAGTTGTTTGGTCTGGAAAGTTGATCAAGGAAACTACTAAAAGTAGGAACGTTACATTTGATAGAAAGCTTTTAAATCATAACGTCCTCTAAAATGACAATGGTAGTGTCCTTGTGGTAGTGTCCACCAGATGGCACTCCACCTCTATCATATGCTTCAAATAACGCTTGAGCCCTCTTTCCTTTCCAAGCCGGTGGTGGTGGTGCCTTTTCTTTGTTGAGGATAGCCTCTGCCTCTGAGACTAACACATATCTTTACTTTTACCCATTACAGCTAATTGCTATGGCTGAGGAGTCTCACAGAAGCTCAGCCGCTGAGATTCCAGTCACCAGCAATGGAGACCTGGATCAGAGCCCCGAGGAAGTGTTCGTCAGGGTAAGGGCTTGCTTACAGAGTCTTCTACACCCACTCGCTCATTTCGTGTATTTACAAAGAAAAAGCCCCACACAGTTTTGCAGTTGCATAGTGCATCCATAGACGTTCAAGTGATACTCCTTCCATTAACCTTGAGCAAGGCATTGGCCTCAGAATTTGGGATCAGGCGCCGTGCTGTGGCTGCTCGCTGCCCCCGAGTTGTTTGGATGGGTCAAATCCAGTCCCTGTGGGGATTGATAAAGTGTAGCACAACATGCCAGTAATCATGCTATAAATCTGAGACTCGCAATTCTTTAATAGGCAGTACAAGCCTGTTTTGTGTCATAAGCAACCGTACTGTGTCATAAAGAATTTACTTGAATCACTGGATTATTTTGCTCCTAATTTGTTGAGCACTTTCCCTATCGTTAAGTGTTTCTTTTAATGAAGATTTATATACATATATGTATAACATTGAGGTGGCACGGTGGCGCAATGGTTAGCGCGGTTGCCTCACAGCAAGGAGGTCCTGGGTTCAAGCCCCGGGGTAGTCCAACCTTTGGGGGGGGGGGGTCATCCGAGGTCATCCTCTGTTTGGAGTTTGCATGTTCTTCCCGTGTCTGTGTGGGTTTCCTCCGGTAGCTCCGGTTTCCTCCCACAGTCCGAAGACATGTAGGTCAGGTGAATCGGCCATGCTAAATTGTCCCTAGGTATGAAAATGTGTGTGCGTGTGTGTGTATGTTGGTCCTGTGTGATGGCCTAGCGGCCTGTCCAGGGTGTCTCTCCTCTTGCCGCCCAGTGACTGCTGGGATAGGCTCCAGCATCCCTGCGACCCTGAGAGCAGGATAAGGGGTTCGGGTAATGGATGGATGGATATATTACATTGTTGTCGTTGAGGTTTTGAATGAATTCTTTTCACTTTGGGGATATGTTTGGATTCCATGCTAAATATGACTTCACATAGTTAGACACACCCATTTAAAAACTGGGAACCGCTTGGTGGTGTGGACTTAAATGTTATACATTTGGTTATATATAAATATATTTATACGTATCCAACACTTTCAACTCCAGTAAAGCAGGATGGAAGTGTTTTTTGAGCAGCTATTAGTGTTGATCAGTATTGGACCAACAAATACTAGAAAATGCCAATATTTTGGGGTCTTTTTTCCCTCATGGTGAATGAAAAGATAATATTGGAGATTTTCTTAAGTCATTTTTGCTGTAAAGCAGAAGCCACAGAGCATCAGACAGTAGAGTATGGGTGTGCACTATGCAGCATGGGTCAAAAGCTGGGTCCAGATCCATAACATCATCGTGGCGTCCGTGTATATGAAGTGATAAAAGGTTGTGTTAAGAGATGGGTTCTTGCTGTCTTGTTTGTGAATCCAGTGGTGTACCTCAGTATACAGTGGTAAACATATCAACATCCGTCTCTGTCCTTAGGAGTCTTTCTCCAGCGGCCACGGGGCGCTTAACCTTTCAGAAACTTGTGTCACCCCCAGTAACTTCGCTTCAACAGCAGAAGGTATCATTGAATCAGGACCATACAAAGGTAAAACAAAATATTATTATTATTATTATTATTATTATTATTATTATTATTACTGTTGTTAGCAGCAGCATTAGGTTTTTTTTTGTATTTTTTTTTTTGTCCCACAGTTTTATTTTTAAGAATTAGTCATTTTCAATTGATTTGCTAACTTATTGATTTGTGTTTCTTGGACATTTCATCCCTTTAAAGGGTTAGGGTGCGGTCTCCCTCGGTACAGCTGGCTGGTGTGCAGCACACCGTTTGCAAACTCTCCTTCTCCGTCGTCCCCAGGGCACCGGTTTTTAGCCGCCATCTTTGAAATTCAAAAGGCTGACATTTGAATTTGTAAAGACGGCCGTACGGTTGCATTTTAATGAAGTCCCTCTGATCTCCGATTTGTGATTCCGCTTCCCTTTTCATTAATACGCCCTCGTTGTAAATGCAAATAAAACGTGCTTTTCCTACGGAGCCCCTGGCATTGCCGTTGCATATAACAATTGCATTGATGAAAACCCTCGTCAT
Organism: Lampris incognitus; assembly: GCF_029633865.1. Classification (NCBI taxonomy): domain Eukaryota; kingdom Metazoa; phylum Chordata; class Actinopteri; order Lampriformes; family Lampridae; genus Lampris; species Lampris incognitus. The sequence continues at coordinate 10,854,637 of NC_079215.1, read as the reverse complement.
TTTTATGGGATAAGACGAGGAATATTTTGGATGATGATGATGATGTTATAGCTTTTGACTCTCTGAAACCATGATAGATGTTTCAAGTCACTAGGATAAGGCCCTATGTGACCTCAGAAGGTGTCGCTCTCCACCAATGGCATTATTTAAGAAATAAAAAACACTGCAAAAAATCAAACTCATGAAGAGAACCTCAATTTTTTTTTTTTTTTTTTTGGTGGGACATTGAATATGACATTCTCATTAACCATCACTTAAAATATCCCCCAGGATCAGCGAGCCAGCCCACGTCTCCCGTGGCACCCGTAGCTCCCAGCTCGGTTGTGGCTGGCCGCCTGGCACGTTCTGCCAGCGACAGCCAGGCTGAGAAAGGTATCCGCAGTGAGGGGCTCTAGATAATATGATGATGAGTTATAACCATTTCCGTAGAGATTTAACCGCCGTCTGCCTTCTCTCAGCTTGTTTCCTGCACTTCTGTCCCCGCAGGCTATGCACCACCCAGAGACAATCCCCCTCGCTCTGTTCTTCCGCCTACTTTGGGGCAGGTTGAAGTAGTTCTTCTGCTTTTACCCTTGATAATGATCATTGATAACATGGTGGTCCTTATTTCCTGAGGGTCAGCCTAACTTCTGTTTCTCTCAAAACTCCTCGTTCGTAAAACTAAAAGCTTTTTTGGTTAAGACAAAAAAATAGAAAACTGCTTCTGCAGGGATCTCAGCTGGTAGTCTTGCTTGCATCCTTTGTCCTTACAAATCTAAGCACCCATTGTCGCTTTCAATTTTTTTTTCCTTTCTCCTAAAACTGCTGCAAAGTACTCACTCTAATGAACTGTGACCATCAGCCTGATTTTAGATCGGAAAAGCATGGCTAATTGTTTTTTAGATTTCAGTTTGATTCCAGTTATCATGGATGTCATCAGCATACTGTAATGTTGATGTCATCAGCATACTGTAATGTTAAGTGCATTTTGGCTCAACACTCTTAACATGGTCAGGCCCTGAGACGTGGCGGTAGGACAGTCTCATCAGTTATAGATATTTATTCTGTTTTTATTGTACTTCACTAAACTTTGCCATAACTCAGTAGTCCACAATACCAATGACTACGTGAATGTCTCGTGTTGTCCAGTCATGAAAGGGCAGCCACAGACTGGGGCGATGGTCATTGCTGATGAATTCAAGAGCCCCGCCATGGAAAAACTGGATCTCGTGAGAAAATGGAGTATCAACACGTATAAAGTAAGCCTCTTTGCCCTTGAGTCTGTCTGTTTTTCCAGCTGTCCTTCTCCTTTCTCTTTAAATTAGACCAGTGGTAGTGTATTCTTTCAATCCAATTCCCTTTCTTATTACAGTACATTTGGATATGGGCAGATATGTAATACACCACAACTAACATCTCCCTCTCTTTGTGTCACCGATATGCTTTCCACTCGTTCTCTTTGAGTCTCCTCCTTCTCACCTCTCTAACTGGCAGACACACAAAGACTCATGAGATTTTAAAGTTGATTCATCTAACACTGGTTCCTAACTGGACGCGATGCGAATGAGCGAGTGGGCGAACATCAGATTGTTTCAGTTTTTCCCCAATGAAGATGTCCTAACCTGCTCCGTGCGCCAGCGAACAGGCGAGCGACGTGTTGCTTGTTTGAAAAATTGCTCGCCCTGGCTCTGTTCTTGTGAATGTTCATGCACTTGCTCCACCTCCAACCTATTTTCATTGGTCAAAATCAACGCTGGCGTCCTTGACGTTTCCATTTCCCCTCAGCAGTAACACCAGCCATTAATTAAGTTAAGGAAATTAAATGACTGAGGAAATGATTAAAACTTAAGAAAATTACATTGGTTATGAATATATAACTTGGATACTTCGCACTGTGACATCACTCGTAGCATATCTGGACAGTTTTTCACACTCCGTCTGCTAGAGTTACTCGCACTCTCTGTGTTGGGAAGAGGTGTTAGTTTCACAACTACCTTTCCTCCATAGTGCACAAAGCAGATCCTGTCCGAGAAGTGGGGTCGGGGCTCGAGGACGGTCGACCTGGAGCTGGAGGCTCAAATCGAAGTTCTCCGTGACAACAAGAGAAAGTATGAGCATGTGGTCAAGTTGGCCCAGACACTGGCCAATCAGCTGTCCCAGATGATGCAGACGCAGCGGCAGCTGGGGGATGCTTTTGCGGACCTCAGCCTCAAGTCACCAGAGCTCCACGTGAGTCAGTATTGTCACTGCTTTCAGTCAGCTCTGGAACACAGTAAGAATAACTGGTGTCCCATCACTGAGTCATAATAAAATGATGGCGTATTTGTACTGCCATCAAGGTATTTGTACTGATAACAAGGGCTTACTTGTTGATACTCCATTTCTCACAAGATCCAGATGAAGGTGTATGAGTTTAAATACTTGGGGTCAACTGTCCATAGTAACTGGGAGTACAGAAGAGAGTGCAGGCAGGGTGGAGTGGGTGGAGAAGAGTGTCAGCTGTGATTTGTGACAGAAGGGTACCAGCAAGAGTGAAAGGGAAGGTTTACAAGATGGTAGTGAGACCAGCTATGTTATATGGTTTGGAGAGAGTGGCACTGACAATAAGACAGGAGACAGAGTTTGAGGTGGCAGAGTTGAAGATGCTAAGATGTTTATTGGAAGTGATGAAGAAGGACAGGATTAGGAACGAGTATATTAGAGGGACAGCTCAGGTTGGACGGTTTGGAGACAAAGCAAGAGAGGCAAGATTGAGATGGTTTGGACATGTGCAGAGGAGAGATGCTAGGTATATTGGGAGAAGGATGCTGAATATGGAGCTGCCAGGGAAGAGGGAAAGAGGAAGGCCAAAGAGGAGGTTTATGGATGTGGTGAGAGAGGACACGCAGGTGGCTGGTGTGACAGAGGAAGATGCAGAAGACAGGAAGAGATGGAAACTGATGATCCACTGTGGTGACCCCTAACAGGAGCAGCCGAAAGTAGTAGTAGTAGATTTGTACTGTCATGAGTCATGTACTACGTAATTGTCATGTACACAGTAGGTAACTGGAGGGGGCAGTCACCACAAACTTTAGATATTGTAAGTTACCCCATTTGTGCTAGCCAATGTGCCCATAAGGAATTAAAGCTACGATCCTGAAGATTGTTGTTTTTGTTTAACTTACTGACACCCATGGTGATGCTGGTAGTTGCACTGGTGTATGACTACTCTGAATCCCCAAGACCCATTCAAAATAAAACGGTTGCCAGTGCTGTTGTGTCAATACTGTCCCCACTGCTAGACAAAACATGTCTGAACATGAGTTTTAGCTGTTGATGTTGTTCCTGTACAGGTCTTCCTTCTTCAGACTTGGTCTTCCATAAATGCTTGTTAGCCACAACTTCCTACCTTATTCTTATTTATTTGGCTGATATGGTGACAGTGCAAAACCTACCAACCATTTAAAATAGAACAACAGCATTCAATGATTGAATATCCATGGATTATCTCTTATGGTCATTACACCAGCAATAGGGGTTATCAAAAATGACATTTGTTTGCATGTAAATCTTTAGGATTGTAGTTTTAAATCTTACAAGCTCTAAATATTTTTACTTGCCAAAACCCAGCAACTATCACCTTGAGTCCACATGTAGTATTAATGTAAGTATTGTGACATGGTTTATACAAGCATAATTCATAGTGATGTTGTAGTGCCTGCTGTCAGTGAGGAAGTTGGTGATCTGAAAGGTTGTGTGGACCAGGGCAGATGCAGTCCACATGGTTTTAAGATTTACACTGTGCTGAAGCATGCATGTTGTGACTAGCAGACATGAGGGACTGAAAGTAATGAGATTTTGTATTTTAATTACTTCCTGGCTTGTGTTGCGCATAAGTTCATCTTTGAAGGATTTTAACCAATGTGAAATTGCAAAATGTTAGGTTTCGAGTGCAATATCATGATGAAGGAAGTTGCATTACAGATGTAATGACATGATTAAAATTAGTTGTTTTCTGTCATTTAGGAGGAGTTCAGCTTCAACGCCGACACCCAAAAGCTTTTGTCCAAAAATGGAGAGACACTACTGGGGGCCATCAACTTCTTTATTTCTAGTGTGAACACGCTGGTGGACAAAACTATTGAAGACACCATGATAAACATCAAACAGTATGAATCCTCCAGGTAATCCCCAAGACAAAGCAGATGGAAGGGTTAAATGCATGATCCTAAATACGGTACACATGTTTTTCACAAGTGCAGTTCTCATTTGGGATGCTTTTTGATAAATCTCCCTAGAGTTGAGTACGACGCATATCGTACAGACCTGGAGGAGCTGAACCTGGGGCCACGCGACGCCTCCACCATGCCCAAGATGGAGCAGTCCCAGCAGCAGTTTCAGATTCACCGTGAGAAGTATGAAAAAATGCGCAATGATGTCGCCATCAAACTCAAGTTTCTGGAGGAGAACAAGGTGGGCTGGAAGAGAAGGGGTAGTTCTGCTGTGCTTTTCTCATCATAACCTTGGGGCTGAATGATCGAACTTTGTTTTTTTTTTATTATCTTTCTCTTCTCTTTCCCGCTCCCTGAACAGGTGAAGGTGTTGCACAATCAGCTCATTCTGTTCCACAATGCCATTGCTGCGTACTACGCAGGGAACCAGCAACAGCTGGAACAGACTCTCAAGCAGTTCCACATCAAGTTGAAAATGCCGGGCGGCGACGCTCCATCTTGGCTTGAAGAGTCCTAATCGCTCAGATCGCAACTCTCGAGGAGTAGTCTGGGGTTTTTTTTGTTTTGTTTTTTTTTTTTTACTGGAAAATGGAAAATTCCCAAACAGCCACAGAAGCTAAAGGAATGCCCGTTTCAACTCTCATCATTCTGCTGTCAGTCTGTCAATCTGTCATGCCTGTAAACCTTTTTAGACAAAAAGAAGAAAACATACATTCATGATTTTGAAAAGAGGAAAACATAAATTCATGATTTTTTTTTTTTTTACTAGAAAATGGAAAATTCCCAAACGGCCACAGACTCTAAAGGAATGCCCTCGTCAACTCTCATCATCATTCTGCTATCAGTCTGTCAATCTGTCATGACTGTAAACCTTTTTAGACAAAAAGATGAAAACATAAATTCACGATTTTGCAAAGAGGAAAACATAAATTCATGGTTTTGAAAAGAGGAAAACATAAATTCTTTTTTTTTTTTTTTGCTGGAAAATGAAAAATTCCCAAACAGCCACAGACGCTAAAGGAATGCCCTCGTCGACTCTCATCATCATTCTGCTATCAGTCTGTCAATCTGTCATGGCTGTAAACGTTTTTAGACAAAAAGAGGAAAACATAAATTCATGATTTTGGAGTTCTTTTTACTCTTTGAGAAGCCCACTAAAACGTTGAAGAGACTCTCACTTTTGCAATCCTTTCGAATCATGGAAATGCACTTTTGTACCATTTGACAAATCTGTCGAGGTGGGGGGGGGGGGGCTAAATATATTTCAAAACTCTAGAACATGGCCTTTTTTTTATACGGCACATGAATGTTGTATCCACCCGGAGAAAGCAAGTTTTCTCTAAGGGATAAAACGGTTCATTTGATTGACATTGTATTCAGAACTGTCCTCCATCTTCTGAGATGGGGCCGCTTGCTTTATGAAGGTTTAGCCAGCCACCTCCAGACAACTACTCGCATAACGCGACTCGACATCGGTTGCTGCAAACCTAGGACGAATTAAAGTTTTATATCCTCAAATACAAGTCTGTGCAGTACGCTAATGCGTGTCGGTCACCTTTCTTGATGTTGAGAAATGTAGATATGCGTTTAGTTGTCGCGGTAGGTACCCAAGGGAAACGTCAAAATCTTGTTTCATGATTCTGGATTTGCTAAACCGATCCGCATTTCAGTAGATTAGCATTTTTGTCTTTCGACTGTTCGTCAGTTCGTCTTTATCGTAGTGTTTGACTTGAGCTGATGAAATTGAACTCTTTGGTATTCCATATACTCTGAAGGACCAGCATTACTACGTGAATTGATGTGCCTTGATTTGTAAATCTGTTTACCGATCCTGTACAGAGCGCCTCTGAAGATCGACCCCCCCCCCCCACTACCAGCTTTGACCATTGTTTTATTAAAGGAGAGGATGGGCCGAACGTGTGAGAATGCACAAAACGACAGAGCGAGGGTACAGTCAGGGTTGTTCGGACCACCTCTCACAATACGAATGGACCCACCTTTAAACCACTCTGATAACTCCAGATTAAATTCGTGTAAATCAGTTTCAAGACGTGTGTATTTTTCTCCTTCTATATATATCTATATATATATATACGTATATATATATATATTGCACATATGCACATTTGAGACCAATGACGAAAATAACAGAACTACGATACAAATGACTAAAACCAAAATCACTTGAGAAACTTTTTGTAGGCTGGAAGGACCAGCGTCCTTTCTTAGGGGCCGCTCTTTTTTCCATTGGACTACGTGTAACTTTTGAAAGGGAACAAACACTGGTATGGATAGCCAGCTGGCCCCTGTCATTTTGTTGATTTCTACCAATCCTATGGCTCTGCAGTTTGAAACTGTTGTGTGATTTCAATCTATTGCTCCTTGAGATAGATGAATATATATTTGTAATTTACTCTATTTTAGCTTGGCATATATATATAGTGTAATGGTTGCCGCCATTTGGATTTGTTTTCCCCTGAAGACATGTATGTACTAGTGGGTCCATGCCTTTTTGTAATAATGAAACATTAACCCATGCTGAGTTCAAATAGGTTCTGAATGTTGTGTAACAATCTTTGGGAAATTAAAAATGATCTCTTCTCTTTGGAAGATGCCTACTGTCCATTGTGGGTAGCAAAGATGTTCACCGGGACTTGTATTGGAAGGTGTGGTTAGTCTTGCTAATCTGGTACCGTTTCGTGTCCACTTTTAGGAGCTAATAAGAAAAAGAGAAAATTGAAGGGAGCTGTGTAATGGCCAAGACTCAAGTGTTTTCGGTTTTATTTTTCAAAGCCATCCAGCATGCCGAATTTCGCCACAAGAGGGCACTGTTACATAACCTCACACGAACAGGAACAACTTTTGGATCCGTGGAAACATAAAATCTGGGTGAAAATCTGGGTATTTTTTGGTGAAAATCGGTAACAACCGAAAACGCTGAGCCTTGGTAATGGCTTATCGCTAACAGAGCTAAAGCAAAAAGTCGGGTTGTTGACACTGAGATATCCAGTAAGTATGTAGACCATCGTTCTACATTCTAATGCAGGGGTGCCCAACTCCACCAGGCCTGGAGGGCCGCAGTGTCTGCAGGTATTTGTTGCAACCATGCACTACACCATCTGATTTAACTAACTCCTTTCCCTCCTTGGTCCCAAGAGGTGAGCTAATCGGTGAAATCGGGTGGTGTAGTGCATGGTTGGAACAAATACCCGCAGACACTGCGGCCCTCGAGGCCTGGAGTTGGGCACCCCTGTTCTAACGCATGACACTACAAGGTTGTGCCTCTTTTCTGGCTTTATTCTTTGTCTTGTCTCCATTTTGCTTCTTTTCCTCCCCAGTTGTATCCGGCGAATTACCCCAGTCTTCCGACCTGTCCCCCCTGTGCCGATCTGGGGAGGGCTGCAGACTTACCATGTGCCTCCTCCGATACATGTGAAGTTACCAGCTGCTTCTTTTCACCTGACAGTGAGGAGTTTCGCCAGGGGGATGTGGGGCGTGGGAGGATCACGCCATTCCCCCCAGTTCCCCCTCCCCCCTGAACAGGCGCCCCAACCGACCAGAGGAGGCGCTAGTGCGGCGACCAGGACACACCCACATCCGGCTTCCCACCCTACAGACACGGCTTATTACATCTGTAGGGATGCCGGACCAAGCCGGAGGTAACACGGGGATTCGAACCGGCGATCCCCATGTTGGTAGGCAACGGAATAGACCGCTACGCTACCCAGACGCCCACATTTTGCTTTCTTAATTGAGAGCTGTGGCTTGTTGCACAGTGTGTGTGCTGTTGACACGGGGATTTGATTTGCTGTAATCCTTACCATGAAAAGGCAGAATCCCACCACCAAAACTGGGATTTGGATTATGTCAGTGTCTCGTTTCACTTAAATCTAAGTGCAGTGGATACTATTTTGATTTGCACATGCATAAATCCACCACACCCAATGTGAAACGTGTGACAGGACCTTAAAAATCCTCAGGAAAGCCTTTATAGACAATATTATCCAAAACCTCCAACAAATTTTCACTTTGTTTCCAACAATATGTTGCATCTAACCTCTCAGGTCCTCAACCTTACTCAAACTGTGTGTGTCTGAGTGTGTGTTTTTCACATGGTAATAAGCCCCCCGTGTAACTGCTAGTTCACCTCTCTCATTACTCTCACATGACTGCTAACTCCTTCAGCGCCTAATTGCAAGAAATATGGATGTTTATTAGCAAAGACTTAGGATATGACTTAATCACCATCTTTGTTTGGTTAATTGCTTTTCTGAGATATGCGTTTCAGATCAACAAATTCAGGTCTGCATGCGTGGCTTCGCTGAAGACAACACGTCCAAAAAAGGAACTGAATTTATATGTGAAACGGAGGCATCCACAAGGTGAAATGTTATGTACTGACTAATGCACTTGTGCTATCAGCCGCACAAGGTTTACTCTATTTTGCATAATTGTTTAAAGCCCCTGGATGAGAGAAATCAAGGAATTAGACCATCTCAGCAAGGGATGTACCAGGGATCGATCTATCTATCTATCTATCTATCTATCTATCTCTCTCTCTCTCTCTCTCTCTCTCTCTCTCTCTCTCTCTCTCTCTCTCTCTCTCTCTCTCTCTCTCTCTCTCTCTCTCTCTCTCTCTCTCTCTCTCTCTCTCTCTCTCTCTCTCTCTCATATTTAGATATGGGACTTGACATAAGGGGATGGGGAATGAATTCATTCATGGTTTTATTAAAGCCCAGTGGGGTCCACTTGTTATCCATTTCTCATTACTTTCAGGGTGGTTCCAGTAATTTGGCATCAGCCAGACAAACTTCACTAAGGCCTGATATCCATATCCTCCTCTGATTAAGAATATCTAATACCCCCCACTCTACGTAAGAAACAGCTTGCAACAGCATGCGTAACAACACATAACAAAGGGTCCAAAAAGTTCAACTAAATTATTTTCAGTGGAACCAAGCAACAATTGCCTTAGCAACAAAATAAGGCCATATAGTCATAATATAATCACATATAATCTATAATATAATACTATAATAATATAATAATTATATAATATAATAACCATATAATCACAAATTGTGATGGGACTAACGACCTGTCCAGGGTGTTTCCCCGCCTTCTGCCCAATGACTGTTGGGATAGGCTCCGGCGTCCCGTGACCCTAATTAGGATAAGCGGCTTGGAAAATGGATGGATAGTCACAATGTGGTCTTTTTAGGCCTGAAATATCTCCAATTTGGCTATCCTTGTACTTGTCAAATAGTTTCAGTATACTATAAAAGTTCAAGTTTCATTTATCAAATGCACAACAATATAGCATGGCAGACATTGCTGGCAATGAAATGCTTAGGCACCAGGCCCACCTCAACTAAACTTAAAAAAAATGTAAAGGTAAAACTACAATCTAAAAAAAAACAAACCTGGAATTTAAAAATTAACACAATAAAATCAACAGTATCTACAGGCCAGCATGGAATCTAAAGTTAACAGTATAACAGTCTCAAATTCAACAATGTATAACATTTAACAGAGGTATATGTGTAACCACAGGAGGTCAAGGGCTTGCCTAAGGCGCTACAAATGGAAAGGTCCACTTTTTTGGGGGTGGGGGACTTAACAGCCCTGAGTCCTTACCAACAAAAAAAAGTATACTTGAAGTTTATTTTTTTTAAGTACACTTAAGTAAAGTTCAAGTATTGTCAGTGTACTAGTAGTATACCTGTAAGTACACTGAAGTACAATTTTGTTTAGTATATCTCTGATAAGTACTGAAAAAGTAAACTGAACGCACACTCGCTGATATTTCGTCTAAAATAAGTACACTAATAGTGCACTAGAATAAACTACTTTTTTTGCGCTCAATCACTCCATGAGAAGGAAAGAGACGAGATCGACCTGTCAAACCGTCCCAACACAAAGGATGAATGAACGGTGAGTAACTGGTTATTTTCTTGCCCGGTGCGGGATTCGATCCGAGGTGTACTGCACCACAAGGCGACATCACTAACCGCTCGGCTAAAGGGTCAGATCCGTTACCTAGAGGGACTAACGTCTCTTATTAGTAGTTTACAGGTGGTTTCCTTCTTTGTGCGCAATTAATGTAAAAAAGAAGATTTAAAAAACAAAACCGCCGCCTCCTGCGTCCGCTTCAGCCCGCACAGCAGACCGGAAGTGTTGCAGCAGCGGCGGCCACCAGCCGCGGCGGCGCGCACTGTGCAACGCGACGGACGCGCCCGGTCCACCTGGACCAATCACAGCCCGGAGGAGGAGGAGGAAGGGGGGCAGGGAGGGAGGGAGTGCGCGATGCTGCCGCCGCCGCCTCCTCCTCCGCTCACTGCCCAACAAATACCAGTGCGGGGTCGCACTCAAGGACCCGCCGGGGGCGTTCAGCAGCGGCTCACTAACAACTTCACATCGTAACACATCTTCCTCTAATCACCACCACCTGCACCACCACCCCCGCTGACTCCGACGTGGTTGGAGCGACAGACAAGGTGTCCTGCTCGACAACCCTCTCACCTCTCCGGTAAGGCGAACGTCTTTCTTTGACGAACTGAATTTAAAAAAAAAAAGAAAAGAAAAAAAAAAAAAAGAAAAGAAAAGAGCCGCTCGCCCCGCCGCTCGCGGGCGGCGTGCGGTGGCGTGAACGGACCGTTACAGGGTGTAGAGTAGACGGGACACCTCCGCGCGCGCAACATTTTATTTGGAGGCGTACCCCCCTCTCCCCCCCCCCCGTATCGTTGAGCACGCACGCACGCACGCACGCACTTGCCACTATCGGTACATACCCGGGGCGCGCGCGCAGCCGGGTACCGTCCTGCAATGCAGCTGGCGCACGAAATCCCGCCGCTTTCGTCATTTTCGAGAGTCGTCGCAGCGGCTCCCGGGGCCCGGATGACCGCAGCCGATAATAACCCGCCGGTGTGCCCGGCTGCGCTGCCTGGGGGGGGGGGGGGGAGCCTGGAGCGTTTCTTCCGAATTCGTTTACAAGATTATCCGCTGCGCCTAAACGCTGCCGGTCTTTCGGTTATCCGGTCATTTCAAGTCGACTAAGCCCCCCCCCCCCGAGAGAGCCCCCACTAGCTGAACCACAGGGTCTATCTCGCCAACTTGGCGAATCTGCGTTAGTCAACACAGCTGTATTTATTTCGCCGTGCTTGTTCTGATCTTATTAAAAGTGAAGGGGAGTTTTATTAGTCCACCCCCCCCCTTCAACCAAACTCACCCCTGTCGTGGCTTTTGTACGCCCTTCGACACGCTGAGATGAATCAAGAGGGGCAATCCATCCCAGGTTGGGGAACAATACCCCCCCCCACCCGCAATGTAACAACAACAACACAAAAAAAAGTTTCTACAAGGGTCGGGTCAAGGGGGAGGATGGTGTCGCCCCGGTTGCTGTGGAAGCGGAGGCCGACATAGAAAACTCAGTCCTCTGACGTCATCGGAAGGCGGAAGAGCTTGGAGGGGGGGGGCTTGATTTATTTTGGTGGGAGCAAAGAACAGGTTGAATAGTTGTTGTCAACTTCGGTTACCCAAACGCAATTGTTGACCAAATTTCACCATTTCCTATACAATCTGTTATTAAAATGTGATTAAAAAAAAAAAACAAACACAACGGGATGCAAGTTTTTGATGGCAAACGAAAATCCAAAATGGCGAGAGCATGGAAAGGAATGTAGTGCAGATGTTTTATTTTTTTTTGTAATGTTTTGTGAAATCCACAGCAAAATGGCTGGAAGCAGTGAAACCTTATAGGGCTTTGCATATGGTTTTCATTCATAAAATTTACGGCTGAGATAATTCCACAATATGTGTCATATGCACAGTGCTTGTTATCTAGATAAATGTTGTCATGGGGGTTATAAATGTTGCTTATACTCTTCTCAGTGTGGTTATGTGGTAGACTGTACCGCAGTCTATGTGTTGAGGATACAGGTAACCAGTCTCTGGTGTGGGGTGTTTTCTGATAGAGCTTGTTATGCGTCTATGCCCCTGAGAATACGGTCCTTCTCCCCACTGCCAGCCATGTAAACATGTTTCCCACCTGTTGTCTCTATGGTTTCTCCACACCCACCTTATTTTGTCCTCTCTTGCCTTTGCACATCAAGAAAGCCTAAACCTTAAATCAAAATGTGGTGGTTGTCCTATTAATTTCAGGCATTTGTGTGTATGGCCATTATAGGCAGTAATCTGCTATTCCAAGGTTGATCCTCGCTTTTATTCTGCAAGCTGATTTGCTAAATACTTGGCTGAATGTACAATAGACAAGAAATGGGACACATAACAACAATGGCTTACAGAACATTTGCCTAAAGCTGTCAGTGGCACCTGGCTGGAAATCTTTAGACCCATGACTGCAGCCTTGTGTCCGAGGTTGGATGGAAGCAGAGTCTTGGCTCCAGGCTAGACATTGATAACTTGTTCACAGAAGAACAGACAGGGAGATTCAAAGCCCTGTCTTGACCTGTAGCCCAGTCAAGGGTATACCCTGTCCCAGTTCAAACGTTCCTCACACGTACACTTGCTGAATACGTTTTGTGCGCCCGGTTAACTTTTTCTTCTTGTGTAATTCCTCCTTATATTTTTCTTTTGTATATTGATTACGTTCTGTTTTGAGATTTGACATAATACCGTGTTGACTTTTATGTCATTATAAGCAATGCTTGCTTGTGTAGCGCACACCATAAGTCCTGTTTTGTACAGGAGCTTTGCTGTGCACCATCATGTTCCCCTTGTGGGAATTTGATTGTGTGTTCTAAACCTTTTTACTTAGCCAGTTGTTAAGAGGATAAGGTCAGATCCCTGTGTGTTTGAATCAGATTTTGGTCTTGGCTACACAATGGTAAGAATGCACTGTGCAGTTATACTTATTTGACAGGCAGTGCAACAACCGTTATGTTACAGTACAGACAAGCTATTCATTCACATTTCTCTTGGACGAACCTGTCCGTGGCCTCTTTCAACACAATGACAGAGCAGACCCAGGCGCCCTGTAAACCGTCAGCTTTAATCTTTTCATTCTTAAAACCTCTTGCTCCAGATGCAGGCAGTTATTACCAGATTTGCCCTAAGCTCGGGGATATGCTATATCGAGGTCCAGCGTGTCTGCACACAGTGCTTAGAAAGTCTGTTGTTCTCTAAAGCTGCAGGTTCCTGTGGGGGGTTACGATGGGAGTCCCAAGGGAAGGGACAGTAGTTTATGGAGGATTCTGGGGGTTGCAGTTGCGACTGAGCAATCGTCATTTCCTTATTTATTCGTTTATTTTGTGAAGGTGTATGTCCAGTAAGATACTCAGGAAACCAATATTTCTAATATTCCCTCTACAGTAACCCTGATGTGAGCCATGTAATGACTAGGGCTGGGACAAAATGTCAACCCTGAAATATATCGCAATACTTCCTCTTGCGATACGTTACCGAGAACCTGGTGCCAAACATCAATATTTTTATTAATCGTTTTTTTCCAACTGGTTTCTCCCCGCCTGCTGCCCAACGACTCCTGGGATAGGCTCCAGCATCCCCACGACCCTGACAGCAGGATAAGCGGTTTGGATAATGGATGGATGGATGGATGATATCAGTTAAGAGGCACTAAGCTAAGACTCTATGCACTTCGTCGGACATTGTTTCATCTCAGTTGTCAAATTCTGTGAAACTGACACCACAACGCAGTGAATGAATTCATATTTCCTGCTTTCTGGCCTTTCGGGGGGTATTCGCTATTCTTCAGTTACACAGATATGGTAATGTATTGTAGACGATTGTCGTGCAATGTATTGAGTATTTCAGAATCGCTGTATTGTGATACCATTGTTATCACGGGGCGATGTATCGCAATAGTATCGTACCGGGATAGTATCGTATCGTGATAGTATCGTATCGTGATAGTATCGTATCGTGAGTTATTCTATGATTCCCACCCCTAGTAATGACCGATGACAGCATGCCATGCAACTCTTGTGTTTGGTGCTCTACCACTTATAAAAAACCCATACTTTAAAATGCCCTCTATCATGAATGATCAACCCCACCTCTCAGCGGGATGTGACGCTGCAACGAGAGAGACTCTCAGTCCATGACAAGTGAATGATAAATGAAAGTCAGTCCCGCTTTAATGCCATTTCCTTCTGTCTGCCTCAGCAGCATGCATAATATAGTGTGCTGCCCCTGTTGCACATATTTCATGAGGATGGAGGCTCTTCCTGTTTGCTTCGATAGGCTCGACACATCTGTCAGTTGGGGGCTGCTGTGTGAAGTTATGGGTGAATTGGGTAATGCTCTGTTTTAGCTTTTGAGAGAGAGAGAGCGTAAAAAAACCAGTGCCGGTTATGGTAGCACGTCCAGTGGCACTGGTGAAAACCATAATGCTGTACTGATATGACGTCATTGTCATTCATTCGAACTGTGCTCCAGTACTTAGCCGGAGGCCCAGTAACCACATGCAGACATATCGGCTGACGTTCACCATCCATCACGCACACTCGATGGCAGACTGCTGTTGTAGTTCAGTCGCAAGGACCCGAGGGCTGTCAGTCCGCATGATGAGGAAATGACAAAATGAGAGCTGCCCCTATTTCTGACGCGCTACAACTCGCAGGTGTTGGATTTGTTGTGACATGGGTGAGTTCCTTATTATTTATTGGAATTCAAATATTTCACGGAGCACTCGTTTGACAATGCAGTATGTACTCCCTCTCCTGTGTTCTTTGCCAAATCACCGAGCAGCTGGGGGTGGGGGCGGTGTGTGTGTGTGTGTGGGGGGGGGAATTGGACAAGATTGAATAAGAATTAAGACCCATCGCTGTCATCTCCAGCCGACAGCTCCTCTTTCGCACTCGACGAGACAGCGATGAGGAGACATTGAATTATGGTCTATTTATAGGAGTGTTTGAGAATTGTAGGCCAGTTTCGGGTCACGTGGGGGGGACGTGAGGGACGACTTGGAGGTGGGATTAATTACCGTGCTGCTTGACGAGATCACTTGTTGAGGAGGAAATCAAAGGAGTCCAACGAGAATACCACTATTTCCCCCGGCTCCTTATGACAACACTGTGCTTTGACAACACATCTTGCAAAGGCGCATTTAAACTGCGACTCCTTAATATTGTAGCGAATTCGGGGGGGGGGGGGGACAACGCAACCACAGGAAGTGCCGCGGCCGGGACGCGAACCCGTGTCGCCCGCACCGCAGGAGGCATCGCTAACCGCTCGACTAAAGGGGTCAGACCCGCGAGCCAACGGCCAGCGTGTCTTCTTGTCCGCGTCCCCGCGCTTAAGCGTATCAGCTGCTTCACGCCTCAGGGCGCATGCGCTTCCGATGGCCTTACGGCCGCTCCATCCCACTTCTGACACCAATGTAGCGAATTCGGGGGGGGGGGCAACGCAACCACAGGAACTGCCGCGGCCGGGACGCGAACCCGTATCGCCCGCACCGCAGGAGGCATCGCAAACCGCTCGACTAAAGGGGTCAGACCCGCGAGCCAGCGGCCAGCGTGTCTTCTTATCCATGCACGTTACAGCATCTTAAAACCTGTTTCATCGTAACCAGTGCTGCAAAACTAGGTGTCCCGTCCCCGAGATCCGGATGCGACCTCGCCGGTCATCAGTAGAGGAGTGAGCTTCCGGGCCGGCCAGCAGGAGGTAAACCTGTGAGGAGGAGATCGGCGCCTGCCAATACAAAAAGGCTTAGCTTGCCATGGTAGAGTGCCACGTACTGCACCTCGGCCTCATTAGGGATTCATTCTCTGCTGTAGACAAATGGCAGACCGCGGTAATCTCCTGAAAGCCGATTTCTCAGATTTTTGAGAGTGAGGAAATTGGGAGAGTTCTGTTACAGCCGTGTTAAATCCGTTGTGCACAAACCATATCTCGCGCCGTTTGTTTGTTTTGCACACGGACGGCCTGAATGTGCTGCAAATCTGTTACCCTTAGTGGCAGATATGACCTGATGTAGCCCATATGACGCAACACCGTTTCATATTATATGGTTTTTATACTACATTAGAATTTCTTCTTCGGCTGGACGGTTTGGAGACAAAGCAAGAGAGGCGAGCTTGAGATGGCTTGGCCACGTGCGGAGGAGGGATGCTGGGTATATTGGGAGAAGGATGCTGAATATGGAGGTGCCAGGGAAGAGGAGAAGAGGAAGGCCAAAGAGGAGGTTTATGGATGTGGTGAGGGAGGACACGCAGGTGGCTGGTGTGACAGAGGTAGACGCAGAAGACGGGAAGAGATGGAAACGGATGATCCGCTGTGGCGCCCCCTATCGGGAGCAGCCGAAAGTAGTAGTAGTAGAATTTCTTCTTTGGCCCCAAGTTCATCCAGTGACAAAACCTTGATCTGTTTTAGAGTGTTTGGTAAAAATGTTAAAAACTCTGATGGCAGCAGTTCCTTTAACCTCCCAGAGAAACTCTTACCGGGAGTATCCATATTTTATACACTTTACCTCTCGAGTACATGTTGCATCTTGGATTATGGATGAACCCAGAAGGCCATGCAAGCCGGCTTACTTAGAGGTCAGCATCCCAGTCTGAGATTGTATTTATTCGCGAGGACATGTGAATTATACACTCAAGTCGGGCCCGGCCAGAACAACTTTCTGCTGCCAAGGTCCGGTTAGAAAACACAGACTCCACACAGGCACTAAGCTCTCAATCTTTTCAAATATTTGATAAATCCAGGCTTTCCTAGTTAATACTTTCCTTGTCCATGCTGCTTTTTTGACGCCCCCCTTGCCCTGTAGCTCGGCAATAACGTTTATCCGGGGGTCTCAAACCTTGATGGGAGCAGACAGTTCGAGACGACTCACTCAGAGTAATCTCATATTTAGCATGCTGTGTATCGTGTTATGATATTACTACTGACGCGTCTGGCCCCGGATGAACCGAACACCGCGAGGAGAATCGGGCACGTGCCGGCGAACGTAGTAAAGGCTGTTAGAAATGACATCACTTTATAGGACAGCTTACCAGACGTGGTGACGCATCCTACATTTGACTAGATTAGGGCAGTGTTTCTCAACCGGGGGTCCGCGGACCCCTAGTGGTCCGTGGTGTAACTGCAAGGGGTCCGTGAAAATAAAATATCTTTTAAAAAAAAGATCCTGTGACATTTATAGAAATAGGATTATTTTACTCAAATGTGACTGAGACCTTTATCTACCTAAACCAGTGTTTCTCAACCGGGGGTCCGCGGACCCCTAGTGGTCCGTGGTGTAATTGCAAGGGGTCCGTGAAAATAAAATACCTTTAAGAAAAAAGATCCTGTGACATTTATAGAAATAGGATTATTTTACTCAAATGTGACTTGAGACCTTTATCTACCTAAACTATAAAGGGTAACAGGACTTTTTTCTCTAATTACATCCGTTTCACAAGTGTAATTTATTGTATTTTAACAAGAGATCTCGCTCCCGTTTGCATTGTTAAAAGTTACTGCATAAAAATTCTGTTGTTACATATATCTGAAAGTTACTGAATACATATTCTGTTTTGTTACATATATCTGAAAGTTACTGAATACATATTCTGTTTTGTTACATATATCTGAACGTTACTGCATACATATTCTGTGTTGTTACATATATCTGAAAGTTACTGCATAAGAATTCTGTTTTGTTAACTATATCTAAG